>NC_079229.1:31355468-31512968 GCF_029633865.1 Lampris incognitus
AGATCAGACTATCATAATTTCAGAGCCCACATTAATCAAGAGACTTCAAATGTGTTTAATCGTCACGGCTTCATGATCTAAAATGACACAAGGTGGATGGCTGCTCTGCTGATTGACTTTCATTCATAAAACAACAGTAAGAAAACATAGCTCAGCCACGGAGAATGTGTTATTGTAGCTACTGAGATGATTTCCAGCTGTGACTGTGATTAATCCTACTCTTGAAACTGTGTTTTTACAGTGCAGTTTTAGCACTGGAGACTATGGCACTTCCGCATGGCGGCGAGGGGAATACGGTGAATTATTTTGGCCCATCCAGTGTTCCTCCAAGTTCTCCTGTGCTGAGATCAGCAGCGAATGATTTGCTAACTTGTGAAATATGACTGACTTCTCATTTAATTTCAAGATTCATACCCGACTACATGTTTTGGTTTTGACACTATCGCCGCCCGATCTGACTCAACTGTAGATGTGAGTCATGCACGGCTGACTCAGATCGGGCAGCGACAGAGCAGCGTTGGTCGAGCAAGCTAGAGAGTGAATGAAGAGAGGGAGCGGCGATAGCGAGAACAAACGTTTTAAGAAGGTTTCGAATCACCACAACCACGAGAGGGTCTTCATCATACACTCATAACTGCGCACGAAAGATTTTAGGCTGATACATCCAGTAGTTTGCAAGATTAGCTGCGGACAGACACACACACAAATTGTGTAAACACAACATCCATTGCTTGTTGTCCGTCTTGGGAGAGAGATCTCTCCTGTTGTTCTCCCCAAGGTGTCTTCCTATTTTTTCTCCCTGTTAAAGGACTTTAGGGAGTTGTTCCTTATCCGAAGTGAGGGTCTAGGGACACAATGTTGTGTTGCTGTAAAGCCCCCTGAGGCAAATTTGTAATTTGTGATATCGGGCTATACAAATAAAATTGACTTGACACACACACACACACACAACCAAACACATAATCCCCTCCAGGCTACCGCCTGGCGGAGATGATTAGGTTTACAAATACACAAGATGGCTGCCACCTGCAGCCTGTGGCCTCTCACATTTTTGTTTATGCAAGTCCTCCATCATTGATGCTACTCATTTGCAAGGTGCAATATCCACATACACTGTGGGGGCAGTATACAGGCAGTAACCACGAGTTTATGCCTAGTGACACAATTACATAGGTGACAGATGGTCGACGTTAACAAGAGAAGCCGACAGAGCTTCTCCCCAGCTACCCTGCCCCCTAGTGGATATACCTTTTAAACCTCCAGTGAGACAAAAGTACGCAGACGAGTTTTTGAACAATGCTGATTGTGGGGCAACCGCTTTGCTTACGCACAGCGTGCAGGGGGGAGTAGGGTGTCTCTGCAGACTGGAGACTTTGAGTAATGGGTAGCAGCAGAGAAACATGGCGCTGGAGTGTGGGCATGTCAACACCCATCCCAACCCTTAACCCTGACCTTAACCACCCTGAATTAGCTTTTGACAGGGGATTGTAGTCCTCTAATTGGCCACATTAAAAAATGACTGACAGTTGCCTCACTCTTCTCAAAGTCTATGGTCTGCATAGACACAAACTTGTGCAGAGGGGGACCGTCAGGGGGGGCCCTCAGAGAGCACCTAAGATATTCTAAAAAGTAACATTTAAAAAGTCATCAGTTCTCATTTTATTTGATCAATTTACAATTTGAAAATCAACATCTAAGCAAAATGTTTCTGAGGAAACAAACCCTTCAAACCTACTGATTCAGTTTGTGTTGGAACGCGAACGGTGAACTGAAAGAAGCCCCTTTGTATACCTATCAGAATTTTGCGGCCTCTGCAATTGCTGGTAAGAAAATGCTATGTTTAGGGCATCTGGGTGGCGTGCGGTCTATTCCGTTGCCTACCAACACGGGGATCAGTGGTTCAAATCCCAGTGTTACCTCCGGCTTGGTCGGGCGTCCATACATGCACAATTGGCCGTGTTTGCGCGTGGGAAGCTGGATGTGGGTATGTGTCCTGGTCACTGCACTAGCGCCTTCTCTGGTCAGTCGGGGCGCCTGTTCAGGGTGGAGGGGGAACTGGACGTGATCCGCCCATGTGCTACATCCCCCTGGCAAAACTTCTCACTGTCAGGTGAAAAGAAGTGGCTGGCGACTCCACATGTATCGGAGGAGGCACGTGGTAAGTCTGCAGCCCTCCCCCGGATCGGCAGACGGGGTGGAGCAGAGATAGGGCTGGCTCGGAAGAGTGGGGTAATTGGCCAGATACAATTGGGGGGGAAAAAAACGCTATGCTTCCGACTCTGTGATCGGTGCTCCAGCTATAATTCTACAGAAGGCCAAACAATAATGAGAGAGTAATTTCAAATCACAGTAAAATCGATCAATCATATCTTCCTTCTAAATAGGTGGGCTTTGTCATCGCTACCTTTATGACAACTTCCGCCCGATGCGGGGGTACACAAATCACAAGCTAGCCAAAAAAATAAAAAGCAGATGAACTAGCTAGCTAGCCTGCTGGTTCACGACGGAAGCAATAACATTACAGCTAGTGAGGAGGACATTGTTGCTAATTTCTTATCCACGCCGTTTTCATCGTTAACTTTTCATGAAAAGTTGGGAGTCAATCGGCAAAGGAAGACCTACACCAGAGCTTAATTTGGTGCAGAAAACCAAGGCTTTTGAGAGGTATTTCAACTCCAGCAATCACACGCAATACCCCTGGATGAGAGCATCAACCAGTGAGCAGAAGCTTTACTGCTGGGATTGTCTGCCGTTTCGCATGGAGAGTCAGTCCTGGGCCAAAGTTGGATTTTCCAATTTAGGAAGTTTATTCAAGACAGCCCATCGCCATCGGAACGCTTCAAGTCATCTGAAAGCTACTGCTCGCCTTAAAACATTTGGGCGGACAAGGCTAGACCTCCAGCTGGATCATGCCGGGATGTCATCGCTCATAATGAGGAGTTTAGGAGGAACTGTGATATTAACTATATTGCATGTTTGTGGTGGTGGGTTCCCAAAATGCCATGATCGCTGTTCACTGTCTGTGGTTCTGAAGTGTCTGTTGCTCATGGGTGCTTGGCTGTGTGTGTGCTGTCATGATATGTAGGCTTATAAGATATTTTGTTGGTTTTGTGTGGTAGGGTGTGTGTGGCTGTCATGCATTTTGTACATAGTTTTGCACTGCGGCCAGTTGTCACCATATTCCGCTGAAGTGCACACACAGCTTGTGTCATGACGAGATTATTTATAAGGAGGATTTGCATTTTGCATATTCATCTTGACAGAATATAGTTTAAAAACCGGCGGTCATTTTGACCACTCATGGTCGTTTTAGGTAGGAGAGAAATCCCGGTTGTTCTAGTGTTAAGAGCTGGAATCATCTAGGTAACTTTTGCAGTACGGTAGGAGAGGACACAGTAAGCTCGGCTGGTAGTTTATTTTTTCCCCCAACCAAGGAAGAGGGGATCAGAGGGCCACGTTTTAAAAGTCACGGTTCACTACTTCAGCCATTAGAACTGGATGTGAAGATGTTTTGACCTATCTTTATCACCGATACAGCAGCTAATTTGCAAACTACCTGCGATCTAAAGCAGAGTACTTAAAGTGGGTGCTTTGGAGGGAAGTTCAGCGTTATGTTGTAAATTCTTTCAGTAATAAATACTGTGCAGCACAAACTCTCCCGGCTGGTAACCATTAATAAAGAGGTGTGCATTATTTTAATATGAGAAAAGCGGCCCGAGCTCATTTCTCTTCAACAGCCCTAAGTCACGGTGCTAAACCTTCCATAATTATGATACACCCCTGAGTGAAAACGCTTGCTAAAACGGGGCACTTGTCTTCAGATGGATCCCACCGAGCCTTTCTTTTATCACGTGAAAAACTCCTGCCATAGACGGCAGCCCCTTTCGATTCGACACGGCACTCTGTTTGCCAGGGCCCTCGAATGCCCCTCTTCCCCTCTCGCTGCATTTGCTCAAGGAACCTGGAAGCCGGCAGGCCTTGAAGTCAACACGGCCTTTGATAAATTCCTCACTGCTATGCTCTGAGAACAAACCCTCTGTCATTAGTCCGCCTCTCAAATCTTCCAGCACTGGCGAACATGAGAGAAATCCGTCTTTGTTGAGTACAGTCCGGCACACTGCATGCCTCTGCTCCAGTTTGAGTCTTCCCTGGAGAAATGCCAGAGGATGGATGTGCAATACACTGATGAGCACTTGTCCAACATGTCAGAAAGTTTGAACTTGAAAGATTCGCCTTCCACAATAAGCTCTGAAGTGTTCGTCTCTAGGAGTGGCAAGAAAGAAACCTGCGTGTTGATCAAGAAAAAATCCATTTGATCAGTGAGGTCCTAATGTCACATTCTGTTTTACATTTGCAGATAAATGAATGCATGTCCCGTCGGGAAACCAAGCCACGCATCAATCTGAGGATATGAATGTACATATTATGATGAGTGGTGATGCCCGAGTACAGTGCTTTGAGTTTGATGATGCATAGCGCCATCTATGAGTACTTTTGGGATACAGCTGAAACCAAGGCGATCATTTTGACTGTTTTGGATTTTCAAAGTTTAATAAATTTGTGGGGGGAAAAAAAAAGAAAAAGATACAGACCTGCCGCGCCATGAATGCTCCTAAAATTGCATATATTTGCACTAAAATGAGTTTTACATCAACTGCACATAAAAGTTATGGTAAGATCTACCCAAAACGACCATGGGTGGTCAAAATGACCGCGTGTAATTTGCGTGTGATTGTGTGCGTCATGTCACTATTTATGGCGTGTGTTGGTCACATCATTTCCTTCGTGAAGTTCACTGCTCTGTCCTAGAAGCTCACTAGCGTCCTCCAGTGGAGAGTAATAGTCTAAACTGGATTTTTGATTATTTCCAACATGTCTGGGTACAGATGCTGTTTCAGACGCACCATGACTACCACCGAGGCGTTGCAGTATTTACAGGCGTGGGACAGCGGCCATTTTAAATTGTTTGAAAAACAGTATTAAAGTTGTTAAAATGTTAATTTTGGTGTCAGTAAAAACCGTGGGTGGTCATTTTGACTGCCCGTGGTCGTTTGAGGTAGGAGTAAAATCCCGGTCGTTTTAAACTAAATATTTCATTATATTGGATAGCACTGCAAAGTTTTCTTTTTCAAACAAATATCAATGAAGGCGATCCATCCACAGCAGTGACAGCTTGGCGTAATAATGTGAAAATCACGACAGGCCCGCAAAAATGCACAAAAGATTTTAGATTTTCGACAATCATTTCATCTCTCTAAAATAGCGCGGATTATTAAATAATAATATTTGTGTATTTGGAAGTTGACCGATGTTTCTTTGAAGTCTTCAAACAGCACAGTAAATGATATAGGAAATATAGGTAAGGCTCCCCTTTCTCACCAAGACCCACTACACAGTTTTGTCAAAAAAGAATGTGTCCGTATTTCCATCTCCAGAAAGACTCGACAACCCCCTCATGGTCTCAAACTGTGGGACAATTTCACTCGTCCACTCCTTCCTGGCGGTCATGGAAAAGATGCTCATTTCCATCTCATGCAGGAAAGGCACGAAACAACAGCAGCCTTAAATCATTGATAAACCCATGAAAGAAAATAGAAAATGATTTTTTTTTTATCTCCACATTAATTCTTCATTTCCTCTCCCTCCTAGTTGGACACGAGCGCAATTCCACCTTACAAGTCTGATCAAAAAAAAAGAGGAACCAATGTCCAAAGCCAGCGCAGATGGGATGAGACAGTGTTCAACAGAATTGCGTTTTTCAGAACCGGTTAAAAATGAAAAAAAAAAAAAAAGTCACGATCAAAACCGGGGCGAGGTGTCCGGGTGGCAAAAACAAATCGATAAGACGGGAGCAGAGGAATCCAATCCCGCCTCATCAGATGAATCCTCCGGGATATGTGAGCGCTCTCCAACACTGCCCACCCATTACTGCTCAATCCTGACCAAATCCCGACACAAAGCCGCTGTATCCCACAAAACAACCAGGCCGCCACGCCTGGCTTGGACACGGCCAACACAACCTTCAGCCAAACGATGACATTACACTGCGAGTAATGTCATCGTGTGTCTGTGTGGTGTTCCATCAGAGACGTCTTTTTTATGTCAAATACTGGGCTCAGCTGACGACAGAAGGATTTGCCCGTTGGTTTTATTCATTTTTCACTTCAAATGTCGACCTGTACAAACTGCATTCTGCTGGCAACCGGAAGTTATTACAGGGTCGTCTTGCTGCAACTTGCTCTTTTTAACAGGTAAAACATATTGTCCAATTAAATTCTAAGAAATCATAATTCATTTGAGGGAGAAATGACTTGTTGAGCAAGGGCTCTTAAACCCATCAGGAGAGCCAACACGTCAGGCCAGGACTCCACAGTCTACACCCACCTACAGGCCAGCAGCCACTCTTTCAAGGATGAGGATGTGACCATCCTTGATGGGGAGGAACGCTGGTTTGAACGGGGGGAGTCAAGTTAATTTCATTTGTATAGCCCAATATCACAAATTACAAATTTGCTTCAGTGGGCTTTACAGCAACACAACATCCTGTCCTTAGACCATCTCATCGGCTAAGGAACAACTCCCTAAAAGATAAAACCCTTTAACAGAGAGAAAAAAATAGGAAGAAACCTCAGGGAGAGCAACAGAGGAGGGATCTCCCTCCCAACATGGACAACAATGGGTGCTGTGCAATGGGTGTTGTGTTTACACAATTTACACAATACAACATACAGTCAAAGAGACCATCTATGTTAACAGGGAACGACCATCCCTGAACTGGGGGAGGGGGGGGGGGGGCTCTAAGAATACATCTGTCACCGTTTTACAATGCTGGGATTGCAACTATTCCCCAACCCTCTGTGAATAGTACACATGGCCTTTGAAACTCTAGTTAAAGATCACACCCATATTTGCAAATGAAACTGGTCATTGGTTTCAGTCGTTAGGCACTGTATCGTGTATAAGGGTGGGGGTGGGGGGGGGACTGCAGTCAGTTTAGACTGAAGAGGTCCCTTCTGCCCCTTTTCAACTGCATGGTACCTGCTCAACTCAACTCTATTCGACTCTACTCGCTTTACATCTTAGGATTTGGTTTTCCACTGCAGATAGCGCCTCCTCACAGCGAGGCCCCGCTGGTCATTTGTGGGCATGTTGACTAATTTTTCCTGCCTTGTCTACCAGCGCCCCACACGAGTGCTTTATTTTCCCAAAAAATCAACAAGACCAACTCTAAAAGTGTGCTTCACATGAACAATATAAATGTAACTAAGAGATTCGCTGACAACAAATACATTTTTACATAGATAATCAACTATAATACAAGTTTCATAAGACTCGCTTTGGCATTTCCTGGTTATAAACACAGCTGTTCAATTTCTCTCTGAGCAATCGGTGGTCAGATTTTATTTATATTTAAATAAATATAAATACATTTTATTTGCATTTTTGTTTATATTTTATTTATTTATATTTAAATTTAAATATTTTTATTCATTTTACAATATTTAATTAAATACAATTAAATATGCTTAATAAATATATTTATATTTATTTGTATTTATATTTTATTTATTTAGATATAGCAGTATTTTCATGTCACCTTTTAGTATCAGCTCAGCTCACTTGGAACCTCGACGGAGGTGGTACCAAAAAAAGTACCTGGTACCAGGTACTATCCCTAACTTTGCCCAATAGAAAATAAAAAAAAAGCGGAGTAGAGTTGAGCTGAGTCGAGCCGGTACCATGCAGTGTGGAGAAGGGGCATCAGTTGAGTGATGAAACATGTCTGTCAGTAAACGCTGTATCCAGAGGAACTGATTCCACCTTCTCAAAAGCTTTTTCGTGGTTTCTTCCTACATAGAAACTCACCTTTCACAAGTCTGCAGAGGCTGAATTAGAGCTTAGCGAGGTTGCTGCATCCCTGCAGCTAACGGAAACGCTGCAGGGAAGTAGCATATACGTAGATGTCAAAACGACACAGGAGAGGTGAACAGGTATATGCTGTCTGACAAGCTCAAGTTCAGAGAAACATGCAAATATAGAGGACAATGAAAACACATGGCTTGACTATATGGTTGAGAACCAGACGGGTTGCATTTGTTGATACAGCTCGGGCTGATGTCATGGTACAATAAGCAGTATTTACCTACTCGTCTTGAGTTTATTCACAATAGCCCGCCTCTGTCAATGCATTCATTCCGAAAAGAAAAGAAAATATCACCGTGGTATTACGGCGTGCTGTAAAATGCCACTAGAATTCAGAATGCAGAGGCCTTTCCACACATACCCAAACCAGAATGAACTAGGGAATACTTTTTGGCTGCTGCAGCAGCTCTAATAGAAGTCATTATGTAGTTGCACAAGACACAGAGGCACTGGTTTGAACTGTTTTCCCCATTCTAACAAATGGCCTGTCGCGGGTAATGATGCAGAATAAGCCATAATACTATCGACAATATAGCTGGGGACATGCATGAGCTATGAAAAGGAAGGTGTGCAGCTCAAAGGAAGGGCACATCTCACCCACCCTGCCCCCAATTCTCGTGTTACATTTACCTATTTACATCGGGCTGACACTTTCATCCACAGCACATTAGAGAGCTGCAGAAAGGCTGCAAGTGTGGCTCAACAGCACTCCAGCTGATGTTTTCCTTTTCCTCCTTTCCTCCAGCACCAACACCATCCAGCATGCAGGCATCGATAAATGAAAGCGTGCGGTACCAAAGGACATGGAAAGACTGTATGATTTCTGTTAGGTCCAACACAAACAGGTGGGGAAAAAATACGCTACCCCCTCACGTCAGCCATTTTTCTCTAAATTCAGGAATGCAACTTTGGTATATTTTGAGGTCATATTTTATTTTCGATTTATTATGAGGCCATATTATTCATCATAACAGCCATATTATTTTTTTATGTTGGGAGGTTAGCGGTGAGAGGAAAGAGACATGTGCTGGTAAGAACACAGTTTATTGACCATATTGAATATCTGGATCATTTGTTTGACAGATTTTTTCCCCTCACTTTCTATTTTAGGCGGCAGTATTTTTCTTTAATCAATTCATCACCGCTCTGCATGCTGTGGCATGCACTCCTGTCAATTCTTTTTTTTTTGTCATGGATCGATACAACCATCTGAACATGTGTTGGATGTTGACAGTTGCATCCTGTCAGAGTTAGCTTGGACATGTTGGGAAAACAGAAAGGTACCCCACCTCAAGATGTGAGATTTTTTTCCCTGCCTTTTTTCCCCCCAATTGTATCCGGTCAATTACTCCACTCTTCCGAGCCGTCTCAGTCGCTTCTCCACCCCCCCTGCCAATCAGGAAGGGCTGCAGACTACCAATCCGGGGAGGGCTGCAGACTACCACGTGCCTCCTCCGATACATGTGGAGTCGCCATCTGCTTCTTTTCACCTGACAGTGAGGAGTTTCGCCAGGGGGATGTAGCGCGTGGGAGGATCACGCTACTCCCCCCAGTCCCCGAACAGGCGCCCCGACCGACCAGAGGAGGCGATAGCACAGCGACCAGGACACATACCCCACATCCGGCTACCCACCCGCAGACAGGGCCAATTGTGTCTGTAGGGACGTCCGACCAAGCCGGAGGTAACACGGGGATTCGATCCGGCGATCCCTGTGTTGGTAGGCAACAGAACAGACCGCCATGCCACCCGGACGCCCAAGTTGTGAGAATTTTTAAATCATAATTAGATCCAATTACTATTTCTGTGCAGCCTGCACTAAAACTGTAACTGAACTTAATACTTGGTTGTTTACTGTGATCTACAAATCCGTTACTTGAATGCACCATCCTTTCCTCGGTACTGTTGTTAGTCTTGAGACATTGTCCTGGTGATCAGTTCTGTGTTGACTGTTGCACCGGTGTGTTGATGCCTGTTGCACCCCACTATCTGTTCTAATGCTACCGTACCGCTACAGCTAACCCCTTAGAGACCTAACCCAACTGAAGTTGAGCTCCAACGGGGAAGCCAGTACGTGTATATAGTATTAATTTGCAGAATATATGCTGAAAATATGCATGATTTATCTCAACCTAATCATGATCGTAAATCCCAGGCTAGAGGAGGAAATCCAGGAGTTTAAGTTCATTTGGGTTAGACTTCACTGCACTCAGCCATTTCAGCCCTGCCAAGTGAGCCAGGCGTGTGTGCTCAGGTTTGTGTGCACAGCAAAGCGCCGCGGTCGGAAATTGATTCCTGCCTTTCAGGTTGGCAAAGCAAACCAAATGTTTTAAATCCAGACTTTGCAAGGCGCGGAAAAAAAATATTCAAGGCCCAGTGATACAGGACTCCTGACATTTATGAAAAATGTACAGAATGAAAGCCACTGTACAGAGAGAGAGAGAGTTGGATAAACGGACAGATGGATAGATGTAACAAAACCAGCGAGCAGAAGAAAAGGTACAAATGAAGTATCAGGGTTCTGAAGTAATCCCACAGCTGGCGTTTTTTGTCTTTTCTTGAAGGCCGCGGTGATAAGATATGCTAATGATGAGAGAATGCAGAGGGAGATAGGGAAAGGTAGGCAGGGCGGCTGGGTGAGTGTCAGGCTGCAGATCTGCTTTACCTTCACCTACCTGCTTGTGTGTGTTTGCTGGATTCATATCCAAAGGTCAAGTGTGCCCTGAAATTAAAACTACTCTGCATAAACAAACAAGCAGGCAACTAAATTAAAAACAAGCAAACAAAACGTGATTAGAAACAACCAAGGGTGTCCTGATGGCTCAGCGACCTAGATTTTGGAAATTCTGGAAAAACGCGCAGTGGAATACAACACATCCTTCCTCCACACGTGGAGCATCTGCTAGCTAGCCATAGCATGTTAGCATCTAACGTCACCATTACTGATGAATACTACTACTACTAGTACTATAGAATAGAACAGAATACTCGTTATAAGTCATTTTTACTACTACTACTACTATGATAGAATAGAACAGAATACTCTTTATTACTCATTTTGTACATACATACAAATGAAATTTACTCTCTGCATTTAACCCATCCTAGCTGTGTAGCTAGCAGCAGTGGGCAGCCGCCCTGCAGCACCCGGGGACCAACTCCAGTTCTTCTTGCCATCGCCGTGGTCAGGGGCACAGACAAGGGTATTAACCCTAACAAGCATGTCTTTTTGATGGTGGGAGGAAACCGGAGCACTCAGAAAAATAAACCCCACCGCATACACGGGGAGAACCTGCAAACTCCACACAGAAAGGAACTGGGACGGCCTGGGGTTCGAACCCAGGACCTTCTTGCGGTGAGGCAACAGCGCTAACCACTGGGCCACCGTGCCGCCCACTACTACTACTACTACTACTACTTTTGGCCGAATACACTGATGCAAAATTAAAAATAGCGAAATAACAACTCAGCATTGAATGAAAACAATATTGTTCACAGTTATAGATGTAAAGCTTATTATAAAATATAATCTAAGTTATTCGCCATCCACCAGCTTACACAAATCACTGTTTTCATGAACAGTTTGGGCCAGATTAAATAAACCGTGTATGGAAATGAGAATTGGAATGTATTGGAAAAGAGAAAAAAAATTGAAGAATAAAACAAAATAATGCGGCGGCTATATAGTGTATACAATAAGCTCTTAACAGCAGGTGATAATAGGCAGTTATCGCTTATACAATACCTATCAAGGCAGGCAAGGCTTATCCGCGCTGAGGATTAGAGGTTATGACAATGAGGAAGTCCTTGGACTCCACTGCAACCACCAAGCAATAAAATTCACACAACTTGCCTGAACGTATAGCTTTTCTCACACGGCTCTGCTTACCTCCACACATTTTTGGATAAGATCAGCACTCTTCCCCTGCACTGGTCCCCAGACCAGAAGAGCGGGAGGTTATTTGAGGGAGAGAGATAGATCATACATAGAGTGAGAGAGAGAGAGAGAGAGAGCGAGTGAGAGAGTGAGAGAGAAAGAGTGAGACAGTGAGAGAGAGAAAGAGTGAGACAGTGAGAGAGTGAGCGAGAGACTGCGAGTGAGAGTGAGAGAGAGAGAGTTGCTAGGGCCTTTATGGGGAGGGAAACTGCAGGTATCTGCATCTTACAAAGTGCAGCACTTGAAGTTAATAAAACGCCGGGGTATACTGAAGATGTGAACATGTGTACACATGTGCTCACTGGTTTATTGATTGACCTATGTATACTGCGGTTTCCAGTAGAACTATTGATCATAGTCGACCTCCAGTGTGGATGGCAGGTTGATCATCTCCTTTTAGCTGGAAATATATATATTTTTTCCTGTTCGATGTATGTCAGGCCGATCAGGACCTGACAGGTATAGGGTACATACATAATACATGAAGCAGAGATGTATATTCTCCGGCTTGACATTGAGAATCGATTATACACCTTTTCTGTGTTGGTTGCGGAGTTTTTATTTATTTTAACATTACTGTGCAATCATAGAAGGTGTGTAGAAACGCATGTTCCAGGGTCGTAGTTTTGTATGGGTCTTACGCATCAGAATAAGTAAATGAATGAAGCCCAAATCACCACATCTGGAGCCTGCATCACATAATCATCAATAAGGGACAGTGCACATTGACAACATGATCGTAAATCCTCATCTGGAGAGATCTTGTTTATTTATTTATTTTTTGTGGGGCCCCCCCCCCTTTCTTCCCAATTGTACTTGGGCATTTACCCCAGTCTTCCGAGCCGTCCCGGTCGCTGCTCCACCCCCTCTGCCGATCCGGGGAGGGCTGCAGACTACCTGTCTACATGCGTCCTCCGATACATGCGGAGTCGCCAGCCGCTTCTTTTCACCTGACAGTGAGGAGTTTCACCAGGGGGACGTAGCACGTGAGAGGATCACGCTATTCCTCCCAGTCCCCCCACCCCCCAAAACAGGCGCCCTGACTGACTAGAGGAGGCACTAGTGCAGCGATCAGGACACATACCCACATCCAGTTTCCCACCCGAAGACACGGCCAACTGTGTCGGTAGGGACGCCCGACCAAGCCGCAGGTAACACGGGGACTCGAACCAGTGATCCCCGTGTTGGTAAGCAACGGAATAGACTACTGCACTACCCAGACACCCCTGTGGAAAGAGCTTAATGAAATCATCAAAACACCTGATAATGTGAAGAAGCATTGATTGTATTTGCGTCAGTACAAAATAAGGTGCAACTCTGCAGCCTGTATTTTGGGTCAGGGTATGTGTTCATTAATCTCCTTTAAATAAGTTGTTAATGAGTCAAAGTTTAGCATTTGCAACTTTTTTCTCCCTGGCCTAAAAAAGAAAGAAAGAAGAAAAAAAGTGGGTACAAGGCTGAAGCATCGCAGAGCGGGAGGAAACGCTGCATTAGACCACCCAGGATGCTGCTGTTCCAGGTCTAATTCGAGCCTTGTTTCGTATCTGCGATGGAGTCACGGCGGTTGTCTCGGGGTTTACCCAGGGGAGACGGCGCCGTGTTTGATTCACCGCTACAGACGTCCCTGATTCCCATAAAAACACCAAAAAGGGTCGAGATAATGTAAACGCTCCCTTTTTCAGTTTCATTTTCTGCTCCTTCGAATAAGGGAGGAAGAACAGGCCCCCTTCAAAGACCTCAAAAATAAGCTGTGTCGTGCAAAAAAAAAAGAAGCTTATCTCATCCTGTTGTATTTTTTTTCACTCGTCTTGAAGAGAGAGAGAGAGAGAAAAAGATATGGTTTGATGTGAGATTACAAATATGGTTCAGATGGAGAAACAAAATGTTCATAAACAACTTATTTGCAGTTCCCAAAATACACTGAATACCAGCGTCACATGAAGATGATCCATGTCAACTAGTCTGCTGGAGCCAGACCAGGATGCACATATATCACTATCTATATATATATAAATTATTCACGCCCCTTCACTTTCCCGACATTTTGTTATGGTACAGCCTTATTCCAAAATTGATTAAATTCCTTTTTTTTCTCATCAATCTACACACAATACCCCATAATGACAAAGTGAAAAAGGTTTTGTAGAAATTTTTGCAAATTTATTAGCTGAAAAAAAACTGAAATATTGCATGTACGTCAGTATTCACACCCTTTACTCAGTACTTGGTTGAGGCACCCTTGGCAGCGATTACAGCCTCAAGTCTTCTTGGGTATGAAGCTACAAGCTTGGCACACCTATATTTGGGGTATTTCTCCCATTCTTCTCTGCAGATCCTCTCGAGCTCTGTAAGGTTAGATGGAGAGCGTCGCTGCACGGCTATTTTCAGGTCTTTCCAGAGATGTTCAATGGGTTTCAAGTCTGGGCTCTGGCTGGGCCACCCAAGGACATTCACAGACTTGTCCCAAAGCCACTCCTTCGTTGTCTTGGCTGTGTGCTTAGGGTCATTGTCGTGTTGAAAGGTAAACCTTCACCCCAGTCTGAGGTCCTGAGCGCTCTGGAGCAGGTTTTCATCAAGGACCTCTCTGTACTTTGCTCCATTCATCTTTCCCTCTATCCTGACTAGTCTCCCAGTTCCTGCCGCTGAAGAACATCCCCACAGCGTGATGCTGCCACCACCATGCTTCACTGTAGGGATGGTATTAGCAAGGTGATGAGAGGTGCCTGGTTTCCTCCAGACGTGACGTTTGGCATTCAGGCCAAAGAGTTCAATCCTGGTTTCATCAGACCAGAGAATCTTGTTTCTCATGGTCTGAGGGTCCTTTAGGTGCTTTCTGGCAAACTCCAAGTGGGCTGTCATGTGCCTTTTACTGAGCAGAGGCTTCTGTCTGACCACTCTACCATAAACGCCTGATTGGTGGAGTGCTGCAGAGATGGTTGTCCTTCTGGAAGGTTCTCCCATCTCCACAGAGGAACGCTGGAGCTCTGTCAGAGTGACCATCGGGTTCTTGGTCACCTCCCTGACCAAGGCCCTTCTCCCCCGATTGCTCAGTTTGGCTGGGCAGCCAGCTCTAGGATGAGTCCTGGTGGATCCAAATTTCTTCCATTTACAAATGATGGAGACCACTGTGCTCTTTGGGACCTTCAAAGCTGTAGACATTTTTTTGTACCCTTCCCCAGATCTGTGCCTCGATACAATCCTGTCTCGGAGGTCCACAGACAATTCCTTTGACTTCATGGCTTGGTTTCTGCTCTGACATGTACTGTCAACAGTGGGACCTTATATAGACAGGTGTGTGCCTTTCCAAATCATGTCCAATCAATTGAATTTACTACAGGTGGACTCCAATCAAGATGTAGAAACATCTCAAGGATGATCAGTGGAAACAGGATGAACCTGAGCTCAAGTTTGAGTGTCATAGCAAAGGGTGTGAATACTTATGTACATGCAATATGTCAGTTTTTTATTTTTAATAAATTTGCAAAAATTTCTACAAAACCCTTTTCACTTTGTCATTATGGGGTATTGTGTGTAGATTGATGAGAAAAAAAGTAATTTAATCCATTTTGGAATAAGGCTGTAACATAACAAAATGTGGGGAAAGTGATGGGGTGTGAATACTTTCCGGATGCACTGTATATATACACCACATGCCTCCTCAGATACATGTGACGTCACCAGCCACCTGAAAATGAGTTTCACTGGGGAGATGTCGCATGTGGGAGGATCACACTATTCCCCCAGTTCCACCCCCCCCTCTGAACAGGCACCCCGACTGACCAGAGGAGGCGCTAGTGCAGTGACCAGGACACATGCCCACATGCGGCTTCCCACCCGCAAACATGGCCAATTGTGTCTGTAGGGACGCCCGACCAAGCCGGAGGAAACACGGGGATTCAAACCGCCAATCCTCATGCTGGTAGGCAAATACGGCGCATTTACCAAACAAGCCACTTTGTTTTGTCATTGTACGGGTTACAATGAAAGTGTTGTCTGCATTTAACCCATCCTATTGTATAGGACCAGTGGGCAGCTGCAGCACCCAGGGACCAACTCCAGTTCTTCTTTCCGATGCCTTGCTCAGGGGCACAGGCAGGAGTATTAACCCTAACATGCATGTCTTTTGGATGGTGGCAGGAAACCGGAGCACCCGGAGCAAACCCACACAGACACAGGGAGAACATGCTAACTCCACACAGAAAGGACCTGGGACGGCCTTGGGTTCGAACCCAGGACCTTCTTGCTGTGAGGCAGCAGTGCTAACCACTGGGGCACTGTGGCTCAACATATCGATGGAGGAGGACAGAGATGAGAACATCCGCTCAGGGCCAGGGTAAGGAGCTTGTAATCCACTTTGAGTGTACGTTGGGATTAAAGGTAGATCTCGGTGGACATCCGCAATCAGGTCCTCATTTATTGATCCGTTGGAAAACACGGTCCTTTGGGACTTGTGAACAAGTTGAAAATGGACGTTTTGTCTGTTAGGCCGGGCAGTCCATTCTTCTTAAAGACACCGTGTGCATGCCATCACTTTTCAGAAATCATGTGTCCTTTGTCAGCTTTTCCTTTTTTTTACAATCAGGACCATCTGACCTCTGTACGCCGTATGCGCGGGATCAACCCTGTGTCTCGTTCGACCCCCTGGGTTGGTTTTATCCAAGTTACTTCTTTGTTCTAAAGCGTTCCATTCATTTGTCGGCGGAATCATTCGCCGCATCAGTCAGCTGAGCACAGCCATCATTTAGGCTGGATTTCCATGCGGGCCGCGTGGTGCAGGGGTGATGTAGTGCTCTTTGTGCCGCAACTGTCAGAAGTATCTGTCACTGGCAAGACTATTTAAGGGAGAATATTTGTCAAACACTTACTGGAACTAGGCCTATGGATACTGATAAAACACAACTTCAGGCGTCGACGCTTTGAGGTCACACAAGCGTGTAATTGACACGGGGGATCAGGGGACACTCCACCCCAAATGTACAAAAGAGGGAAATTTGACACCCCCCCAAAAAAAACAAAAAACAAAACAAAAGAAATTGTCATCCATTGACACAGGTTCGAGCTGATGAAACTGCACTACTCATTCACTTTCCGGAGTCTTAAGTGTAGCTACTCGCTAGTAACATACCACAAAAGAAGATAATCCATGTGTGTGCGTGCGTGCACACCTTCTGGTAAAAAGAGGCAGACAGAGAGTGGACTGATAGGCCGCGAGTTCGAGGTTGAGCACCAAGATTTTGTATTACTCAAACAACACTTGCATAACAACACTGTTGGCAGCATGTCGCGTGTTGTCTTGAAGTTCATCACTTCAGAGTTTGTCTGAAGGCGGGGCAAAAAAAGGGTTGTAGAACGTGGCTAGCAGCCAACCTCCACATCGCTAGCTGTTGTCCTGAGGTCTCTGTCTCTCTTTGTCTCTCTTTGGGTTACCTGCCTCACTAACACTAATGTGGTCCATCCTGGACAGGTCACTTAGTTGAGTGATGAAACGTACCCATCAGTAAACGTTGTGTCCAGATGAGCCGACTCGAGCTTCTCTGGTTGCCGATCCTGGATACCGGTACCGTGAAGCTGGTCATCGCCTGTCTCTGTTCACGCCGGGGAGCGGAATAAGTACTTAGTAGTATAGGTTGCTGTTTTATGGCTGCTCTAACATGCTGAGTTTGTGTTTGTAATGCAGGCAATGATTTGCTTCTATACACAACTAGATGCATTATCATACACACACACACACACACACGTCATCATCATCATCGGTGGTCACCTGGGGTCGAGTATGATCATCCTCCTTCTGGGTCTTCAGGTGGGTGTAGAGGCCGATTCTGGAGCTACATAATGGCAGGACGCCTGAGTGTGACAGCTTTTTACATGGAGTGGCTGATGCACCTGCAGCCGCCACACGGTCCTTGGCAGGGGGTGGCCAGAGTCCAATGGCACGGAGAACCAAGACGATTGGGGACCACCCTCTGTTGCAGCCTTCATCCGCCTTCACTGCCGCTGTGACCTGGAGACATCTTCCGCCAGTTCCGCCATTGAGGTCTTTGTTGGATCGTTCTTCATCTGGAACCTCCCCGTTAACCTGTCCGCCTTGGGTGACCCTACCAGGAGCCAAGCTCCGGATGGCATAGCTCTTGGTATTATCGGTACACGCAAGCTTCTCCACCATGGAAAGGTGGAGATCCAGGAGAAGACACACACACACACACACACACACACACACACACACACACACACACACACACACACACACACACACAGTCTGATTGAGGATTCGGCCCCGAGGTCACAGCCGTGGGATTTTGGTCGTTGATCATGGATTAGTAAATTGTTTTCATGTTAAGATCTTTATTAGCGGCTCTGACTTTTCGTAGGGCATTTTTAGTGACGTGTTGTCTGAACGCTCAAAGGGATTCCACGATACGGCCGCTTTGACTCGGCTGTGCGTCGTCAACGGGACGACTGCTGGAGCCGTAAAATGGGCGGACATGCCGGGGCGGTTTTATTTATTCACTTTATTGGAGCAACGTCGTTTTTTTTTTTTCCTTCCATATCCTGTGATCATGGCATAGGCCTATATGCTGTTCATTATGCAAATCAGAGGCGCATGATCTCCGCTGCGCTTCTGTGTCTCGACACCGAGGATTAAAAACTCGGGTTTGATCACATGTACATGTCTTTTTTTTCTTCTTCCCATGAGTATCAAGACACAGAACCCCATGAGTCTGTCGTTCCTCACACTCACACGGTCTGGGGGCATCTACGCATTAGCACGGGAAGGTGGGGGGGCTGCAGCCCCCCCCCCCCCCGTAGTGGCAGGTGGCTATGTAATATCTTAGACCCAACAGTATGCCTAACTTTTCCTGACGTACAAGTGCAAAAATAAAACATCCCGTTATTTTAAAGAGTGGGCTTGGGCTGCGTGGGATATACAAAGTGAGTAAACACTCCGTTCCAAATGTGCCACACACACATGTTGCCTTACAAACACAACAATGACGTCATATTGTAGTGCCCTGACTGTCGGCGGTCCTGGCGTTTGGGGAGTGCATTGGCTGATGGGACTGTTAATAGTAGATTTAAAATTGTGTTTTAATGATGTGGTGTTCATGTTGTGGTTATTCTCGTGTTGTTGTTTGGGGGGGGGGTTCGACTCAGACTCAGGAGACCATTTACTGACTAACTGACTGTAGGACCGTGACTGGGACTGATGTCATCACTTGGGATATGGGGGGGGGGGGGTCATTACGTTGTTGTCAGTTCTGGTCCGTTCTGGCCGGTGTGAATAAAACAGCACTCCCGGGGTCGTGCGGTGTATGGGGGCACGCGAGTTGCGACTGAAAAGAGATCTCCGCCTCTCGACTCATTCTCCCACGCCGGCTCGCCACAACACTTTCCGTTTTAGTTGGCAGCCCCAGCCCCCCTACTTCTAGATCTTCCCGCGCGCCCTGCATCTATGAAGCATCTCATGTTGAGTTGTGAATTTTGCCACACGGCAGGAGAGGCTCTTAATGGTTGGGAGTTGGGCTGAAGCTCTCTCTCTCTCTCTCTCTCTCTCTCTCTCTCTCTCTCTCTCTCTCTCTCTATCGCTTTCTGCTATGCCGAGCTTTTCCATTAGCAAGAGCCTGACACATCCTGCACGGAGGAGGTGAACATATGTGCTGCTCCAGGAGAGGCAGAGAATTGAACACGTAATTCTTATTTGAGGGAGAAAAAACTGTTTGATCTCTGATATCATGAATTGATCTCTAGGGGTTCATATTGCTTCTTTCTGTAATGGCTTTTGCTGGGAGAAGAAGAAGAAAGAACGGCTGAGTGGAGTACAGCGTGAATTATCTATCTCACAAGCCGAGATCCATCACTTAGAGAGGTTGTGCAGAACAGACTGTGACCGGGGAAGGAAAACGTGAAATATTTACGTCAGCTGATATGCACAATACCCGACCAGTAATGCAGCGCTGTGTTTTGTTGCAGTCGGCTCTGTGCATAACCGCAGTCCACTGACTTCCGGTTTCTACTGCAGCGGTCATACCAGCTTCCTGTTTGTTGGCACCTGCTACTGACAATGGCGTTTTTTTTTTGTGATGCCTGCAAGATTTACCATGGATAAATGTCAATGACATGCACAGAACTGTCGACACTTTCACCTGCAGGTAGGTGCAGGTGTAGCGAATTCGCTACAATATCAAGTTACGTCCACAGTTAGGAGGACGAGTATCCTCATCCTCATAACTGTGGACGTAAATTTATCCATGGTAAATCTTGCAGGCATGGCGAAAAATACGCCATCGGCAATAGCACATGCCAACAAACAGGAAACTGCTATGACCGCTGCAGTAGAAACCGGAAGTCAGCGAGTTCTTCACCGAGAGGCGAAATCAGCTGGGGAGGGGGGGGGGATGTCTGGATGAAGCGAATGGATCGGCACAGGCCTGGCACGTCGGTTCAAAACACCCCGCTTAACCCGCTACAACAAACAGATCAAGGTTTTCTTTGTGAATTATTGAAAGCGACGTGGTGAAAAATAATGATTTCTCAGACTTGTGAATCCCGCGCGGCATTTTCTCTTATATTACCTGACCCTTGTTGACTCCTGTGATGAAAGAGCAATAAAAAGACACGTGTTTTTGTGAAGAAAACTTTGACATGAAAACTTTGCAACATAAACAGCGCGCCTCTTTCAGCATCCCCAATAGAACATCATTTAGCTATTCGCACTCTACCGCGGTTTGATGCACTGAACTACTGAGCCCTTTGTCCTTTTCTTCTTTCCCATTTTCCTTTGTCACTGCTAAGAAGCATCTCACTATGCTTTCTATTTTCCATTAAAATGAAGCTTTTCATTTTAAACACGGGGAATATGTGACCGGCTCTCTATTCCAATGAGCCTGTTTGCCATTGCTATCTGGATGTCATCCATCATCAGGCATCACAATGCACATTTCTACGCCGCCTCCATCTCCCTGGTGACCTCCAGCATGGGAACCCAGCGCGCTACATTCCCTTTGACCCTTCTCGCCATTCAGGGTATAATTGTCACTTGCTCAAGGCTTTCCAACACCATCAAGCGCTTCTCCGAGCTGGCTGCATGACAGTCTATCTCGTCTCTCATCACAGCACTGGAGTTGCCAGAGAAAACTGCCCTCCAAAAAAAAAAAAAAGAAGCTAATCCAGCCCCCGAGGTGGTGTTGCAACCAAACTAATTATTCTGGGTTACCACAGCAGTTGGGAAACAGCCACCGCAGCTCAGAAACCGCCCGTTCTACTGAAACATTACTACGAGATTCCTATCGCTGACTTTCTCCTCCTCCTCCTTTAGCTCCCCTCTGTGCAAAGCTCATGTAAATGACTTCCAATATGTCTCGGCCCCTTTTTCATACCTATCTCCTTCCTCTGCGGCTGCAGTCAGAGTTCTTACATCTGATTGAGTTTCCACTTCCTCTGTGACCTCGGGGTGGTTGTGTACCCAGGGAGCCTCGCCGAACGGCTGGGTGGTGTCACACCGCATATGGCGACCCCTCCGGTTTTCACCCTCCGCCGCCGGCCGGTGCCGGCGAACGTGCAGAGAGGGACGGTTCCAGTGTCTGCTCCGCTCTCGGAGGAAATGGCCTCCCTGGGGGTTGGCAGGCTGGAGGGCGGTTGGGCTCTCTTGATCCTGTGGTGATACAGAGGATTTACGGGGACTCTTCGTGATTAGCCAGAGGGGAAATTGGAAAACGGGGCAATCGCTGCCAGCAGACCTGCATCAGAGAAATGCGGACACACACAAACACAAACACACACGCAAGCCAAGCCCTCCCCGACTCATGGAAACCCAGTATGAAAACAACCGCGGTCTTATTGTAATGCGGGAGATGTTTATACCTCTGTTGATGAGGAACTCTAAAGCATATGTAAAATGCTGTTTTGCCAACTTTGTTTCTGTACACTCAGCATATGAATATGCATCCGTTCCAACCTTGGAAATCAGCATATCCCCATAAATCATATGTACTTGATATTGAAAATGGCTGCTGGAGTCCCACACGTCTGGGCCAGCCTTGAAAATGAAAATAAATTTCAAAAAAAAAACCGAAAAAGACAATTTCCAAACAAGGACCTGCTTAAGGACTCATCCTTGCTGCGACGTAAGCAAAGGCGGCGGTTCCAGCCTCGGACCGCGGCGGCGCGCGGAGCCGGTGTTTGCTGATCAAATCCCCTCTGGAACAGAGCACTTCGGTCGGGCAAGTTAAAGTGGAGACGGAGCCGTGTGAAAAGATGAAAGTATATATATCCGGTCATAAATTTAACTTTACTTCCTCTGCTCTTGTTAACCTGTCTGAGTCGCATTAAAGGTAATAACCCCGGTTCCCACCCTGAAAATTAATTAATTCTCATGCGCCAAGGGAAGCTCGCACTGTCCATACCAGACACATCCAACATCCTCTCTCCCAGTGCCGTTATTCATATGCTGAAGTTTAAGAAGGAAAAAAAAGAAAGAAAGAAAAATACATATGGGCTCTTTTACCAACCCTCAATGCCATTAATATTAGGTTTTTCTAAAACCAATTACGGGGCCGGATTGGTGAATGTCTTGTGTCCCAGTGGACCTCCCACAGCCCCGCGCCTGCTGGCCCCTATTCGTACAGTACTTCTGGGGTTGCAAAAAGCAATTAAAGGTGCCACCTGTTCCTCCAGTCCCTCTGCCTCCACTGCTGGGTAATTGGAAACCTCTGTCTGTCTATCGGCCCTGGTGTTCCTCTACATCTGCAGCCAATGGCTCATGCAGCAGTCTCCCGAAGCTCTACCACCAAACACCCCAACTTCGTTATCATTCAGAGCCTCCCCGTTATTGGACTGTGGCAGCAACTGAAGTATTTTCCTTCAAAATAACTGCCATACTTCCCCCATAGACTGGACGTAGGACGACTGCTGGCGTCAACTGAAGATGTAAAGGAGATTTTGATGCTATTACGCCTTTAAATAGGCCTTTTTTTCTGCTTACAGTCAAGCTCTGACTAGATCCCCTCCAACACCCCCCCCCCCCCGCCTCATTCCTGTCACTCCATTTTATTTCCCCACTGATGACAGACATGGTGATATCCTATAGTGAGCAATATAAAGACTGATATATGGAGATAAAGTCAAAAAAGGGTCAAAGTTTCCCTTTAAAATTGAATTAATTTATGTTAGTGTACACTGATGAGCCAAAACATTATGACCATTCACGGGTGACCTGAATAATGTCGATAAACTCCAAACAAGGGCACATGTCAAGGTCTGGGTAGATTAGATGATAAGCAAACAATCAGTTCTCATAGTCAACGTGTTGGACGCAGGAGAAATGGGCAGGAGTAAAGACCTGAGCGACTCTGGCGAGGGCCACATTGTTATGGCCAGATGACTGGGTCAGAGCATCTCTGAAACGGCAAGGCTTGTGGGGTGCTCCCGGTTAGCAGCGGTAAGTACCTACAAACCACAAAACCGGCGCCCAAGGCTGATCGATGCAAGATGGCAATGAAGGCTATCCCATCTGGTCCAAACCAACATAAGTTCTACGGTTGCACAAGTCACAGAAAATGTTAATGATGGTTACTGGATGAATGTGAGACAACACACAGTGCATTGCACCCTGCTGTATATGAGGTTGTGTAGCTGCAGACTGGTCAGAGTGCCCATGATGACCCCTGTCCACTGCCGAAAGCACCTACAATTGGCACGAGCGTTACACCTGGACCATGGAGCAGTGGAAGAAGGTGGCCTGGTCCGTGGATGGCCGTGTACATGTGTGCCGTTTACCCGGGGAAGTGATGGCACCAGGATGCACTGTGGGAAGATGACAAGCTGGTGGAGGGGGTGTGACGCTCTGAGCAATGTTCTGCTGGGGGAAACCCTGGGTCCGGCCATTCATGTGGACGCCAATTTGACACGTACCACCTACCTAAACATCATTGCAGAGCGGGTACACCCCTCATGGCAATGGTATTCCCTGATGGCAGTGGGCTCTTTCAGCAGGATAATGCACCCTGCCACACTGCACACATGGTTCAGGAATGGTCTGAGGAACACGAAGTGTTCAAGGTGTTGCTCTGGCCTTAAAATTCTCCAGATCTCAATCCAACTGAGCATCTGTGGGCTGTGCTGGACCGACAAGTCCGATCCACGGTGGCTCCACCTCGCTACTTACAGGTCTTGAAGGATCTGCTGCTAATGTTTTGGTGCCAGATACTAGAGGACATCTTCAGGGGTCTTGTAGAGTCCATGCCTCGGTGGGTACACAGAGGACCAACAGCATATTAGGCAGGTGGTCATAATGTTTTGGCTCATCAGTGTAGCTCTATATAGCCATCCATCCATTATCCAAACCGCTTATCCTGCTTTCAGGGTCGCGGGGAGCTCTATATATCTTTAGATATATCTTTTGTCATTGCTCACAAAAACAGCCTTACATAGAGTATCATCACCTGTATATTTTCAACTTTGGGTAATGAAAATCGTCTTATACTGTATATAGTTTTATGTATATAAATAACTGAGTGAAATACTTTGAGGACTCATTCTTTAGTTCATTGTGTACTATTGGAAAGATAATATCATCCTCGGGTCCAAGCAGAAGTCAGTGAAATGAGGCTGGCGACAGTTCAGAGAAGATAAATCGCAAACAACAATTTTCTCTGTTGATATGTCAAGATAATGAATCATCATCGTGACAAAAGGCTTGTCATAAGACCTTTATTTCCCTGTTCCTTGAGAACAAAACAATTTGAAAGATTAATTATTTATAATTCGTTGCTTTGAAGCTACATAGGATATTTAATATCTATTCTAGTGTGTAGCTATGGAGTATTATGATATCCAGTTGACTTATGTACTCATTAAGTCCTCGTCATTGCTCAAATGCAGCATCAGACAGCAGGAGTGCAGCGAAGCAGGTGGATGGACGGGTTTATTTTGTGGCAATATAAGTTGTTATGACTATTAAATGACTATGCCATTATCACTCTTTCACTGTGATAATGGCATAGCCTTGTGTTGTCTCAACACAACAGAGAAAATTACCGTGTTATTAATCCTCTGCGGACCGCATACAGGCAGGTTGAGTGGTGTGTATTTTTACCATTGTGCTACTGCCGCAGTGCCTTGTTTATCACAAGCATCTGCTGGTCTTCAATGTTCAGGTTCTTTATCCATAACGTCTTGGAGACCAGCATCATTCCATCGACCGAATAAAATAATGCTATATATATATATATATATATATATACACACACACACACACATAAATAAAACCCAGCCACTGAGGATGCACAACCAGTGCGCTCTTAGTGCCGGTCCTGAGCCCGGATAAATGGGGAGGGTTGTGTCAGGAAGAGCATCCGGCATAAAATCTTTGCCAAATCAAATATGTGGATCATAAAACAGATTTCAATACCGGATCAGTCGAGGCCCGGGTCACCAACGACCGCCACCGGTACCGCTAGCCACCAGGGTGCTGGTGGAAACTGTGCTACTGTTGGGCGAAGGAGGAGGAGAGGCATGTCCAGAGGCAGTGGGAGAGGAGGAGGGGTATATGAATTTTGTTTTTTTAAAGAAAATTTTTGCTATTGTGAATATTTAACTTTATTTTTTCACTCTTCAAACACTTGAGACTAAAATAACAATTCATGTCATCAAATGAGTCAAGAAATTCCTTCCATGTGTTTTGTTGCAAACAGTTTGCAGGGACCACTGAGATCATAGACTCCATCCATCCATCCATCCATCCATCCATCCATCCATCCATCCATCCATCCATCCATCCATCCTCCCATGAATCCATCCATGCATCCATCCAACCATGAATCCATCCATCCATGAATCCAACCCTCCATCCATGCATCCTTCCATACATCCATGCATCCATCCCTCCATCCTTCCATGCATCCATCCATGCATCCTTCCATACATCCATGCATCCATCCACTCACCATTACTTACAGGTAAAAGTTATCTGTTCTGAAGTACAGGTACGAGTCTACACCTTCTGCAGTCACAACACTTAAGATAAAATACAATGAAATAAAGAATAAATCTTACAATGATCGCATCATTTAAGAACGGAGCACAAAAAGTCAATAGGTGATGAAATGGAAATGTGTAAAGGTTTCTCTTGACAGAAAAAAATAGTCTAAACTAAGTTTTATAAATGAATAGCCGAGAGAAAATTTCCTTTCATTTGTTCCCTAAAATTTGAACGAGGTCAATATCAAAATATCAAGACAGATTGGACGACTGTCTGCAGGTGTGACATTTATCACATGTCACCACCATTTTTCTGAATTCGATATTTCAAGTTTGGAGGCCCAAACATTGCAAACATGGAGACATCCAACATCTACCTAAAACACCTGTTTTAGGTAGATGTTGGATGACGTCTAATGGGTTTTATATGGATGGTTTTACAATCCGCTTATCCTAATTAGGGTCACGGGATGCTGGAGCCTATCCCAGCAGCCACTGGGCAGCAGGCGGGGAGACACCCTGGACAGGCCGCCAGTCCATCACAGGGCTGACACACACAGACAGACACACACACACACACATTCACATCTAAGGACAAGTTAGTACGGCCAATTCACCTGACCTGCATGTCTTCGGACTGTGGGAGGAAACCGGAGCGCCCGGAGGAAACCCACGCTGACACGGGGAGAACATGCAAACTCCACACAGAGGATTTTGAAAGCGACATACGAGTTCTGAACCACGGATACGTACGAGTCTTGAACCAGATTCAAATCCATTACATTAGTCCTGCAAAGACCTTAACCCACTGAGCCTGGGGACTCTTCTGGTCTGACAGGGGCCCTTTTACTGCATTCTGAACATCTGCAACCCTCCGGGTATATATATTGCGTGTGCTCTGTGTTCATTTGGATGATATTGGTTTAATCTGCTTTAAAATTAAAACCGTCCGAGCCGCCGCCTCTCTCCTGTATCACGTTAACAAGTGTTGCGTAATGTTGAGCAGATACATTCAGATGGAAGATTCATGCCGCCATTGAACAGTACCTATTAACTCGAAGGCAGTTAAGGGAGAGTAATAGGCCCTTAACTTCAAGCTAAAAGGAAGCGGATAATGTATATCTGTAAGATAAAACCACTTAGCGCACACACCCTGACCCCGTTATACCTATTTTCAATTTATCGTGTCGTCACACTGAGGAAATCCTGAACGGAATTCATAAGTGACAGATTTCCGATGATCTCCCTAAACTCCGTGATCCTGTAACTCGGTGTCGTCTGGGTTGTTTTTTTAACATCTGGGAAAATCCCAAAAAAAAAAAAAGTGTCTTAGCATCCTCATAATGTGAGAAATTACTCCAGATCATGTCTCGCACATCGCAAATGCACAGGTCAGCAAATATGTTCTATACTGGTTTTAGTATCCATATTACCAAAATGTCACCCTTGAAGAGTTCACGTTGCCATTAACCTTTTCAACGGACACACTTTAGGCCTCATTAACATTTCCAGTCCGTGCGAAAAAGAGCAAAACATTGCAGGTTTCACACTTCCTGACATCAGATTTAAGCAAGTACAATACCTGACCAACCATGAAATTGAGCACTTACTAGGTCTCACCGGTGACAGAGCAAAAGCAAGGCAGAATTTATGTGGCTGTTAGTGTATCCGGCGAATCTTATTGTCCAGACTTTGAGATTGGAATGAAATATTCATTGCTTAAAAAATATTGGTTTCCCCTGGGGTGAGTGGAAGCTGCGTCGCTGGGCAGCTTCCAAGATGGGCTTCTTGTTTTAGCATGCCCCCTATATACAGTACCTGTGAATACATCAGCTTTTTTTTCTTCCCTTCTCTCTCTTTACTGTGAGAATGCTCTTAATGCACCACGATGCCCCGTTTTGTTGGGACAGCACTTATCGACAGTCGCATGCATATAGCGTCTTTAAAACAAAGGGAATTTGATGTGGCCCCATCCTAGGCAGCAAAATTAGGTCTCTCGGGTGGAGGTTATCAGCTCCGAGGCTGTACACAATTTATGCGCCTTACTCTAATCAATGTTGACCCATCTAAAATTGACCCTTTTCATTCACTTTCAACTGAAAATGGCTCTCACAATGGGGCGCTAACTCGGTCCAGGCCAACATTTCATCTCTCTTTTGACTATTCCCAGCAGGCCTCCGGAGGAATCTAATAAGGAGCAGGAAATGGTGCACCAACACATCATCAGTGTGGTCCTCATTCAAGATATGCAATACTTATCGGCGACCTTTGCCACACTGTCGGCCGCTGTGCAGGACTCCTGAACCCCGCAGCTTGGATAAAACTAAATAAAATGGCCACCTGGGCCCCAAACGTGCACCCCGGTCATGCTGTTAGCGCCTAATGTACTGTATGTACCTGTGCAGGTTAGGAGAATAGAGTCAGGCTAGGTTAGTGGGATGACGGGGAGCGAGACTAATGCTTTCATCAAAGCTGCCTCCGAGGTTGGCATTACAGGCTGTCAGATGTGTTTTGACAGCCCCCCCCCAACCCATTTACAGAGCTGCACGTTGCCTTCACAATGCTAGTCCACCTGCACCCAGCCCTCTGCCCTCCACAGGAGTGCTGTTACCTGGTTGACCAGGGAGGCAGGGCGGAGGGGGATGGGGAGTGTTGTGACTACACTGATGATGATGATGATAATCATGATGGGATGGGGGTGGGAGTGGGGGGGTTGTGTCTTTGACATGCAGCATCTCGACCGACGTCTGAGGGGTATCAGCTCTCGGCTTGTGTGGTCATGACTCCCAACACTGCACCACGGTCGCCATGGCAACCCTGTTGAAAGACTGCCGGCATCATTTTCAGTCATTAGCACATTTTGAAGGCAGATTACCTTCACTCCAACCATACAGTCACTTTTAGTCTGCCTTTCAGTATCCATCGCAGAGGCACCGGCATTATGGATTGGAACTGTATAAAATAAATAACTAAAGATAACTAAAGACGAGTGCATCTTACTCCTATGAAATGAAACATAACTAAAGACGAGTGCATCTTACTCCTATGAAATGAAACAGGCATTACGCACTGCAGGCTGTTCAGTGGTGCACATCTGATCCAGCGTCCTCATATCGAAAATGAATTCAGCATTGTCAATTCATTACGGACATCCCCAGGAAAATACGTTTGTCAGCTGAAACAAAAGGTCAGCTGGTGCATTGGCCTTCCATCATTTACATAATCATTATCTTCTGACTCCGAATAACCGCTTGAAAGTGTGTGCTTCGAAATTAAACCGAAGCCTGGGAGTTTATTACATCCCCGCATTTGCTCACAGTCATAAGGTAGCACAGTTTGAATTCTCCTCAGTGTTAGTGATATTTGAATTTAGTTTTTAAGGATCTGTCTGTCCTTACTTGCGTAACACAGACGTGTCATTTATCTGCATTGTAGTACGTTGTCATTTCAAACTGCACCTAGAGTCTGAAAAAAGGGCCCCGATGGCTCTCATCCCACCTCCTGAGGTAGGTATAAACACACCAGTGTCTCAGGATACAAGCGTAGCATACATAATTTTCTGCTTTTACAACAGATAATAGGCATGTAAAACACTGAGTTCCTTTTGAAGGCGCACAAATTCTGTTTACTCAAAATCAATGGACAAAACTGGAAAGACACGGGGCAAGAAAGTGGCATCAGTCACAAGCAGTCCCACTGCACAAACACCACCTCTTGACATCAGAGTTTCTTTTGGTTAGAATATTCCAGAATAAAACCACTATGTGATAGCAACACATCTATTTTTTATCGTTTCACCTATTTATTTATCCGTTATTTTGTGGATTTTAACAGTGCGACAAGTCTTTTTTTTTTACTTTAAAGAGAGTCTTGTCTGTCTTAATGTTATCGTAAATAACTTAGTTACCAAGTACGTGTCACCTGCAGAAGTTCTCCAATGATTCCTCCATCCTGCATCACGATGACAACGAGGAGGAGGACAGACGGTGTACTCCCATCACCGTCCGAGGGGAGGAGCTGGAGGTGGTGGACACCTACAAGTTTCGGGGAGTACACATGAACAGAAAGCCAGACTGGACTGATGACACCGAGGTCCTCTACAGGAAGGGCCAGAGCAAACTGTTCTTCCGGAGGAGGCTCGGATGATTCAATGTGTGCAATAGGCTGCTGCTGCTGATGTTTTACCGGTCTGAAGTGGCCAATGCCCTCTTCTTTGCTGGGTTATGTTGGGCGGTAACATCAACACAAGGGATGCCAACAAGCTGAACAAGCTGGCGAGGAAGGCTAGCTCCATAGTCGGAGCTGAACTGGACAATCCAGAGGTGGTTGCGGTAGGGAGGATGAGGAGGAAGCTGGACGCTATCCTGGAGAACCCCTTTCATCCTCTTCCTCAGCACACCACAAAGTGCCTTGGCAAGTCCATTGTGCCAGTGGCCATCAGGCTCCACAACCAAGGCTTGACCCCCATAGGGGAACTTTAAGACCTGCACTGTCTATTGCTTACTTTTGACTTTTAACTTCTGAATCCTGCCTGGACTCCAGCGCACTTGCACATGGACTCACATATTCATATATGTACATTTATATATTTATATTTTTTGAAGGGTGGGTTGGGCAGAGAGAGAGAGAGAGAGAGATGTCAGTAGAAAAATAAAGTTGCAGTTTTTTTGCTGCCAAACTGAAATCTTCGTCTTCATCTCCGTCTCCGTTTGTCGCCGGCACACAACGCTACAAGTGTTTGTTTAGCACTATCCCTACCGTTGAGTGTTTCTTTTAACAAAGTTATATTTATATATTTATTTATATATATTATATATATATATATATATATATAGACTGAGACTATTTATTGACAGACTGTACATAATATGCTCAGTCATTCACTCATTCAAAGATCCAGTGCAGATATCTAGAGTCAGCAGCTCAGTGTTTTATTTTATCTTTATTTATATTTATATTCTTATTAACTTGGTTGGGTTCTGGACTCTTACTCTTCTTACCTGTAGCGCTCCTGTGTTTCATTCTCAATGCAGCTGCTGCATGACACCTGAGTTTCCCTCCGGGGATTAATAAAGGTTTATCTTAAATATTAAAAGTATTAGAGAAGACACCCACAGAAACCTTAACCGTGGAAAAAATACACACATTCAAATAAGCATGTGTGTGTGTCTGTGTGTGTGTGTGTGTGTGTGTGTCTGTGTGTGTGTGCACTCATGCCTGTGAACATACTGTGTGTATATATATATATATATATATATATATATATATATATTACCGTTAGAGACGGTGCCTCTCTGTCGTGCTGTTTATTGGGGTTTCTGTTTGTATGAGTGTCTGTGTGCAGCCTCACACCCCCGCCCCCCCACCCACACCCACACCCACACAGCATCCAACTAATTATACGCAGAGCAAAGCAGCGACGAGATGATTCAATCTGATTTGTAGTAATTGATTCTTCCACCTGAGGGCAGTACTTTCTAATCTATTATCAGATAAATCTGTTTCACATCTGCAATTAAACCCCTACACTGCATTTGCTTCCAGGGTGAGCTCACATGTTCTACTTAGCTTGCCCCCCACTCTCTGTTAGAGCGTTCAGCACAATGTCTTGTAGTTCCACCTAGCCCCTGCAGGATGACACAACAGGTGCTGCACCATAGCACGCTTTATTTGTTGTAGTGCTGTTTGTGGGTGTAGGGATTATCATCAGTGACTGCGTCCTTGTGGTGCACTATATACTGCAGTGTACTGTCCTGTCCTGTACCGTACCTTCACATGCAGGTGTTCAAATCAGGCAAGCGGCAGGCAGGTACTGGCTCGGGGTCTGGCTGAGGGACACTTCATCAGGGACACTTGGGGTAAATGGAAAAACATCAGCAGGTCGTCCTTGTAGCTGGACCAGATGAGGGCATACCACTTTAAATGCAGACTGGTCTCAGTGCCTTGGGCTCCCAGGGTAACCCAGGATCCTTGCTGCATGCCTCCATTTTCATTGTCCTGTCAAATAAAGGATTTTATGTATATATATATATATATATATATATATAGAGAGAGAGAGAGAGAGAGAGAGAAAGAGAATAAAAAACCATAAATGTAAATATATATATTAGTATATTATATAAATATATATTGTGTATTATATATATTATATATATTATTATTAATTGTATTGTGTATATATATTATATATTATTAATTGTATTATATATATATATATAAAGACAGATGTAGGAAAAAACCTTTAATACATAGCAGTACAAGCTTTTTTTGTGCGTCGCGCACTCATCAGCTGCCAATGATGCCAGCTTGTACTGCTACTGTGTATTAAAGGTTTTTTTTCCTACATCTATCTTGATATTACGCTCCTCATTTGTTGACCCCTTTTATCAACACCATTGACAGTTTCCAAAAAAACAAGGACGCTATATATATATATATATATATAAACCATTATGCAGATTGACAAGACCGCCATCGCTGCTGTGCCCTCACAGGGTACCGATGGAAACTATCAGGTGACCCACCCCTGGGAAACAGGGAACAAGCCGAAGAAGATATATGTATGTATATATATATATATAGAGAGAGAGAGAGAGAGAGAGAGAGAGAGAGAGAGAGAGAGAGAGAGAGAGAGAGAGAGAGAGAGAGAGAGAGAGAGACTCCTTGGCTGAGGTGTGGGTTGACCTATGACCTTTCCTTTCCAGGCTGGTCATGCCAGATTTGCCTGTACTCTTAAAGGCAACTACTGCTCTGTTTTCCGTCGCTTTTTATCTTCAGATGAGAAACAGAGAACAAATCTCTCTGACCAAGGCACTCCGTGGAATTAAAAATGTCTTTATTGAAACTTAGACATATCCAAAAAGGACCTAAAAATGCCCACGTGTAGCGGCTTGGGCCTTCTTCAGGGCATAGTGAGACAAGACACTCTGAAACTACTAACCTTGGACCAACGAGCACCCAACAAATATGTTACTGAACTACAGAGAGGACTGAGCACGCCCCTGACTCCAAACATATGCAGCTTTTTATCTTCCGTTGACGTTTTTGCCATTGTTGTTTCTCGTGTTTGTCTGCATGTTTTTCAGTCTGTCTTTCAATACAGCCAGAGAGTCGGGGTTAAAGCCCCCCCCCCCCCTTGGTAAGCTCCCCAAAATTGAACCTTTTTTTTTAGTTCAGAATACACAAACAGCATCGTCTGATTCTGGACTGCTGCACATTCCTGTGTCTGCTTTTACACACAAAAGATGCAGATGCACTGTTATCAAACACAAGCTTCACGGTTAGCATGGGCTCTCCAGCGTCACATAGCAGCGACGGCACGCCAACGCTCGAACTGAACACTTCTAAACTGGGCTTTTCACACCTTCTAGTTATTTTGGGTAAACTGACACCCCTCCCGTCAGGGCTACCATGACAGCTGACTTCATCAGCTCAGTCAACACTGGAATATTGACCTACTGTACACAGACCCAACAACAACAAATGACACCCGAAGAGCTTAAATTCAATGTGAATTCAGCATTGCTAGCTGACAAGAGTTCAGAACTAAATAAATAAATAAAAAAAGGGCCGGGGTGTTGAAGTTGGTAGCTTGGAAAGACTGTTTTCAAGGCAACGCTCAAAAGCCCACTTAAGCTCCTTCAAGGACACTTTTGGCCCGAGGTGCTGTATGTGTGTGTGTGTGTCCCTCTCGCTGGAGCCATCTCGCACCACCTTCGCCATTGTAAAATGGGTCTGTCTCTACTAGTCAGCGTATGGAGGCAGCTTTGGCTGAGTTATGCGGTTACCAGAACACTATTTTCAATTTTTTTTGGACCCCCCCCCCTTTTCTCCCCAATTACCCCACTCTTCCGAGTTGTCCCAGTCGCTGCTTCACCCCCTCTGCCGATCCGGGGAGGGCTGCAGACCACCACATGCCTCCGCCCATACGTGTGGAGTCACCAGCTGCTTCTTTTCACCTGACAGTGAGGAGTTTCACCAGGGGGACGTAGCGCGTGGGAGGATCGCGCTATTCCCCTCAGTTCTCCCTCTCCCCCGAACAGGCGCCCCAACCGACCAGAGGAGGCGCTAGTGCAACGACCAGGACACACACCCACATCCGGCTTCCCACCCGCGGACACAGCCAATTGTGTCTGTAGGGACGCCCGACCAAGCCAGAGGTAACACGGGGAATCAAACCAGTGATCCTGGAGTTGGTAGGCAACGGAATAGACCGCTACGCCACCTGGACACCCTGAGCATTGTTATTTTCAATTTTAGTCATGGTTCGGTCTGCACCGTGGTCATACTCTCATCATCACATCCACACAGCACTGGGCCATTTACGCTGAGGACTTTCACACTTCCAGTTTTCCGGACTTTTGTTGCACAGCGTCGTCTCCTTCACTTTGTTGTGACTTGGAACGGTCATAGCAAACCCTTCATGACTCCATCTCCTTCCCCCCTTCAGACCTCGGGCACTTCGTGACCGTCTCCAACAGAGCCGACGCACGCGGCCCAGCGTCACCAAAGCATCTCCTCTGCGCTTTCTTCTCCCAGAAACAATTACTCTCTCCTTTAGACGGTGCAATTATTTTCACTGATCAGAAACCCATGCCCCGGGCCCTGCCTGTCTCCTTCTTTTTCATCCATACACAATCATCCAGTATGCAGAGACACCTTTCACTGTGGAGTATTAGAAATGTTTGCTTTTCTTTTGGGGTTTTTTTTTTTTTTTGGTCCTAAATGAAAAATAATAATTTGAGCAGTTCCTGTTGGAATGACAGTTTTATTGAGTCTGCATTGGAGAAAAGAACATATAAAGACATAGTGTAAAGCCAAACTATGTACATCTCTCTTCATTCTCTGTAGTTTGTGAATAGAGAGGGAATAAAGGCTAATAAATTGACTTTTTCTTCTTTTGGTTCACACCTGCCTGTACATACTGAGAGACGAAGTATAAGTGGGAAGAAAACACCTTGAACGCGGCACATAGACATTCTGTCAGAAACCGCGTCTCCTCTATCACCTTTGATAACAGACCTGAAATACAAAATCTATTAAAATTTTTGATGAGGACTGCCTGTTCTTCTGTGAAAAACGTTCGAATCAAGACATCACTACGTCATTGACAGCCGACACTGAATTCTAATGTGTTCCTAAACTTCTTACAAACGCAAGTGATCTTGTATCACCTCTTTATTGTATTGTTCAGAAGATTTCCATGCTCAGGGCGTCAGGTGGCGTGGCAGTCTATTCTGCTGCCTACCAACACGGGGCTCGCCGGTTCGACTCCCCGTGTTACCTCCGGTTCAGACACAATTGTCCCTGTCTGCAGGTGGGAAGCCGGATATAGGTGTGTGTCCTGGTCGCTGCACTAGCGCCTCCTCTGGTCGGTCGGGGCGCCTGTGCAGGGAGGAGGGGGAACTGGGGGTGAATAGCATGATCCTTCCACGCGCTACGTCCGCCTGGTGAACTACTCACCGTCAGGTGAAAAGAAGCGGCAGGTGACTCCACATGTATAGGAGGAGACGTGGTAGTCTGCAGCCCTCCCCGGATCGGCAGAGGGGGTGGACCAGCGACCGGGACGGCTCGGAAGAGTGGGGTAATTGGCCAAGTACAATTGGGGAGAAAAAAGGTGGAAAAAATCTACACCCCCCCCCCCCAAAAAAGCAACCTCTGACCGCAACATGTCCTCACATTAATTTGTTTTCCTTGCCAAGATAAGGTGTCCAGATTCAGATCACAAGTTTATAACAGGCGTAAATGGGGTGAAGGCATGAATAGGTGGCAATTACCAGTATACAGGATATTATGATGAACTTCCTGTGCCATAGTCAACATGCTCACAGTGCTGGACGACATGTAAAATATTACTGTTATGATAATCATATGGAATGTCACACAATATTGACATATAGGAAAACACCATGTTTAAGAATCCAACAGACGTTCACCACATTGAACAGATGGTAAAGAACGTAATGACTGATGTGATTAGTAATGTAATGAACTGATAATGTACAGCAAAGTATGATATCAAACAAAACAATTTTTCAAGTAAAACTCCCACAAATACTTCAGACACAATTTTGTGTGAAATTTCGGACAATAGATTCTCATTCTCATTTTAATTTTCAAGTGTACTTATTAGCATGAAGTAAAATGAATAATAAAATTACAATTTTGATATTTTCTGTTAACTATAGTAATTTTCTCATGTCCATTCTGACCATTTGTCACATTTATGTGAGGTAACACTCACATATTGCATAAATCTCTGACTTTTTTTGTTGTTTTTAGGAGCATAAATGCCCTCCTTTTCATGGGAAATGTGTTAATAAGTTGTAAAAAATAACATGTTTTGGTTAAAATGGTGTGATTTATGTGTGTCAATAAATTTCATGTTCCATCCCACCACACCAATGTATTTCTGCACCAAAATACTGTACTGTTCCTTTAAGTGACATCACAAAGAGGAAATGACATCATTTAAGAGTTTGAAGAAGACCTATTCAAATGCTGGTGGTTTTGGATTTTCTTTTAGAACATTTTTTGGTACATTTTTCTTTCAAAACCTTCTCTGTCAAACAAAACACATCCACCCCGTCACACAATAAATAAATAAATGAATATGGGGCAAACAAGGTTTTAATGAAATCTTCAAACTTTATTTGAATAAACTGTAATTTCTTTTTAGCTGCATGCCAAGTGTGGTGTTAGCTTTGACCACAGAGAGAATTTCGTCCATATGATTTTGAATCTCTCTACCCCGTCACAATTCACCCCGTCATAGGCTTTAGTGTGACAGGGTGGGATCAGTGTGATGAGTGGCAGTGTTTTTCGTATTTATTATTTTTTTTAAGGTTTATTTGGGAAGGGACAGTGTACCTTAATCAACATTGGAAACAAATGTAAATGTACCCGAGTTAGCTAAGAGGATAGTTTCCATCGGCAGCCCCTCTGCCTGATGTTGCTAGGCATCGTTAATAATACAAATATTAAATAATGAATTAGTAATTAGTAATTAAATAAATCTATCCATTACCCAAACCGCTTATCATGCTCTAAGGGTCGTGGGGATGCTGGAGTCTATCCCAGCAGTCATTGGGTGGCAGGCGGGGAGACAGCCTGGACAGACTGCCAGACTATCACACAGGGCCAACACACACACACACACACACACACACACACACACACACACACACACACACACACACACACACACACACACACACACACACACACACACACACACACACACACATTCACACCTAGGGACAATTTAGCATGGCCGATTCACCTGATCTACACGTCTTTGGACTGTGGGAGGAAACCGGAGCCCCTGGAGGAAACCCACGCAGACACGTGGAGAACATGCAAACTCCACACAGAGGAGATGACCTGGGTTGACCCACCAAGGTTGGACTATCCTGGGGCTCGAACCCAGGACCTTCTTGCTGTGAGGCGACCGCGCTAACCACTGCGCCACCATAATTAAATATATAAAATATTAAATAATAAAAGTATTAAATGATTATGAAACCATTCAAATGTCCACCAATTCCCCACTTCCCTCTCCCTGCATCAAATTAGTCAGAGCCTTTGTGTTAATAGGGCAATGTTGAATATGGCTCCTCTAAGTGCAGCTGAGAGACAGAGGCAACATCGTGTACACCGTGATGCTGACCCTGAAAGGAGGCAGGAATACTTAGAGAGTGAGTGACAGGGATGGAGAAGAGATGTCGAGCGAGGGACTAAGAAGAGGATAGATGATTTAAGTGAACGAGGACAACGCCAGCGTTGCAAAAAAGTGGAGGGAACAAAAGGGGAAGAGGAAAGAGAACACAAAGGCCTTAAAGAGCTTTTTTCAGCCCTCCTCAGAGTCCAGATTCAGTCCCACAGAGAGAGCAGCAGTCAAGGTCTTCACGGTCAGATTGGTAATGATAAAGAAAACTAACTGACACACTTGTCGTTGGTGGCTAAAACAGAAATTAAAGTATCGGGGGTTATGTGGCTGCTCTTTCAGGTTCTAATTATTCATTTAATTGTTATAGGCAATGAGAAGCAGGGAAGATATTGACCAAAAAGAACAAAGACAGGCTCCACAAAGAAACTGAGAGAACTCAAGAGACTGCAGAAGAATGAAGGAAAACAAGCTGACAAACACCATAACAGATATAAGTGCATAACTCAGAGCACATCTCCTCGTTCTAAAGTGAAAAATTTGACCGGGGCAGGCAGTGTAAACTCCATGATAGAAAAAAAAAACAACATTACCATGAAGCCTCGATTGGAGACATCAAAAATAAATACCAAAATGCAAGGAAAGAGAAACAGCTTATATCAAAAGTCACAGTAGGGGAAAACTGTGAAGAAGTACAGGCTACAGGGATTTGCAGAAAGAGCACTTGGATTCTCAAACAGGCGCCATAGTCTCCCTGAGAGTGAAAACCTGTTGGGGATTTGCAGACGTCCTGCAAAAAAGATTTATCGCAACAACCAAATCAAAAGTGAAAACCTTCTTTACACGGGATTATGTCAGTCGCACTACAACAGGGCGAAAGCAAACAGTCACCAGGAACAAAGTGAAGAAGCAAAAAAAGGCTTCTCGTTGATAAAATGAAAAATCTCCATAGAAAATGTGTTGCTGAGAAAAACTGTAAACTGTCATACTCCCTATTCTGCCAGCTTCAAACACCTGACCCTGCAAGAGTCACAAAAACTTAAAATTTGTAGTAATTTGAGGCTAACGGAAACCTTAGGTGTCAAGAGCTAGACAAACAAACAAACAAACAAAAAATCACAAGACACCTCTAGAAAGACTTGTAGGTACGATGAGTGTGTGGGGTGCAAAAACAAGACTGTTCAGCTCTGAAATTATCATGGCACAGCTAAGGTAGCTTCACACAGCGGGTAACAGCAGAGAGAGAGACAGAGAGAGAGAGACAGAGAGAGAGAGACAGAGAGAGAGAGAGAGAGAGAGAGAGAGAGAGAGAGAGGAGAGAGAGAGAGAGAGAGAGAGAGAGAGAGAGAGAGAGAGAGAGAGAGAGAGAGAGAGAGAGAGAGAGAGAGAGAGAGAGAGAGAGGAAGCGAAGGTGAGGGTCCATCAATATCACCATCAAGAAAACCGCTGAAGACTCACAACACAACTTGGTGGAGTTATTTCACATACAAAAGACATACATGAGAATGACGCTTGCAAACACAGCATGAAGGTCCAGGCTGTTCACTTTGGCTCCTCTCACCAACAAGCTGCTTTGCACACTGGTGTTTTCTGAATAGGTGGCAAGGAGGAGTCTGTTTGTTTCAGCACAGTCTCTCCCTCCAAACACAAAAGCCCCCTCCCCACCCCCCCCCCACCCCGCACTTCATGAGAACATATGAATCCTAGACTATCTCCAGGCATCTCATCCAGAAATATCTACCCTCGCTTTTTTTCAGTGATGGCCCATGCACTCAATATAAGAAGCTAGCTTTTCAGTACAAGGCAAAGCATGGTGTGAAAAGAGGCACATGGAACTACTTTGAAGCAGGCCATGGCAAGGGGGCCCATGATGGTGTTGGGGGCACTTTGTAGAGAACAGCAGACAACTTGGTGAACAAAGGCCATGAAATACCTGATGCACAAGAGCTTTACAAGGCTCGCAAAGAAACCTCAACAGCTGTGAGGTTATTTCATGTAGAAAATGAAGCAGCGAAGAAGGCGATAAGAAAGGATGCCGGGCCAGATTCCCCCAGTGCCGTCCACAATGAAAATCCATCAGGTGGTCACTTTCACCCCAGGAGAAATCCTGTATCGGCAAGTTAGCTGCATGCGTTCCAGACAAAAACAGCTGCAATCTCAATGTATTACCACACAGCACTTCAGCTTTAACAAGAAAGCACCCAATGTGTAGACGGACATTGCTTGGGAAAGTGATGAAATGATTGGAAAATCATGTGCCCTGAAATATGGCAACGATCTGTATCCAGGGAGCATCCTAAATACAGATGAAACACATGTCCAAGTAAAGTGTATGCACCGTGCTGGAACCCACAGGTTCTTTTGGCCTCTATGAGCAGACACGCTGTGGTACCTGTCTGATGACATACTAGAGCTTATTCAAGAGCCACAGCCTGTGACACCCCGCCATCTATGGAAATTCAGAGAGACATGTGGAACCGATCTTCTCGGTCACTGCCAAGCCTTCATCATCTAGGATGATGACGATGACTGCAAATGCATTTGCATAAGGAGTGGTTGTAGCGGAATCAATAGTGGTGTTACTACTGATTGCAGTATTGCAGTACAAGTAATAGAGAGAAAGCCACTTTATTTTGTCATTATATTCCTACAACGAATCTGTCTTCTGCATTTAAGCCATGCCATTCTATAGGAGCAGTGGGTAGCTGCAGCACCTGGGGACCAACTCCAGTTCTCCGTTCCATTGCCTTGCTCAGGGGCACAGACAGGAAGGAGTACGAACCCTAACATGCATGCCTTTTTGACGGTAATAGTACTGCTATTTTCCATTTGCTGGTGGCAATGTTCATGATTGGTTTTTGTTTGGCTGCGAGATGTTTTAATCACATTTTAAATTAAGTTGTGGCAGGTGTGATTTAACGTATATTTCAAATGTTTAAGTTTCAATTGTGTGACCATGTTCATGAATATTTCACATATGACCATGAACTGTCATTTTGTTTTTTGAGCAGCTGTTCCTCAAATAAAAAATAGAGGCGATTTAATGGTTTAGTATTTAGAATAAATACATTCTAAACATAGTTTACAACTGTAAGAACCTACAGAGTAAATAAGTTATATGTTGGACTTTGAATTTAGACTGTAAATTTTAGCAAAAAAAATGTGACATTGGATTTATTTATGAATGCTAAGAATTAAAAAAAAAGAAGAAAATAATTAAAATTAATATTAACTATTGGCGTTTTTGAAAGAAAAAAATACTCTTTTCCAAGTGGAATACATTTGATTTTCTTCGATTATGTCAGAATTTACCACTAAACTGGTTTACCCATTGTCTTGTGATGGGGTTGAACAAACCCTCTCTTTATATCGGGATATAATGGGAGAAAGAAAATTGTGCCTGTGCTTGCAAAATGTGTTTTATTGCAGGTCTAACATATTCTTTATACTATGAAGAACAAAATTCTACATCGTTTGGTTATGAAAAAAAAAATCTTAACATTCCAAGGTCCAATCTGAACAGTTTGCATGGAATGACCCGACAATATTCAAATTTCATCCTGGTAAAATACCGTGTAAAGACAACTAAGGATTATATTGAATTATTGCCCAGCTCTAATTGCTCACACTGCAAAACCACTTCAGACAACAAAGCACTGTATTGATCCATGTTCTAACCCAGTGTACTTCCCTGTCGGTGGTCACCATAGAGGACAGTGGGATACGCCATCACTGACCTAGCGGACCGTCTCACAGTTGGCATCGCTAACTGGACTAGCTAAACCAGCCATTACAGGGCTGAGCATGTGTGTGTGCAGAATGTCATTGGGGCTATTAAAGGAGGCTCCTTCCCTCACTGATATATGGGTGAATTTTGATTTTTTTGTTGGCGAGGATGCAGGTGGTCAAACTTATCGACAAACTCTAAACCCTTACCCATCAGGCTTGGGGCCCCATAGGGGTGTGTACTGTCCCCACTCCTATTCTTGTTGTACACAAATGACTGCATTTCCTACTCCCAGTCAGTTAGGATGTTTAAATTTACTGATGATGCCACAGTAGTGGGTTTGATCTCCAAGAATGATGAAACTGCCTACAGAAGCAAGATTTCATCTCTGGTGGACTGGTGAAACATAAACAACTTGGAATTAAATGTTTCTAAAACCAAGGAATTAGTAGTGGACTTTTGCAGGAGCCATGGGGACCACCTACCCTTGGTCATTAACAACCCTTAAGCTCAACAAGTGGAAAGCTGCAAATTCCTGGGAGTGACAATCTCCTCCACCTTGAAATGGGGGGATAACACCACTACGATTCTCATTAAAGCACACCAGAGATTTTTCTTTTTAAGACAAGTGAGAAAATTTGGTTTAACCAGGAATGATATGGTGCAGTTTTATAAAGCAGCAGTGGAGAGCATCCTTACCTACACAGTAACTGTGGTTTGGCAACGAGTCAGCTGAGGACACGAGACAGTTGGACAAAGTGGTATGTACTGCATCCTGAATTATAGGATGCAATCTCCCACCCCTAGTGGAAATCTATAAGGCTAGACGACAAAATAAGGGCCTTAAAGTTCTAAAGGACCCCTCTCATCCAGCTAATAACCTTTTTAATTCCCTGCCTTCTCCCAAAAGACTTAAAAGTATTAAGACCAAAACATCCAGATTCCAGAATAGCACATATCTTCAAGCCGTCCGCCTCCTTAACACTCTAAACTTAGCAATGCAGGCCGCTTGGTAGATTTAAATAACTGTGCAATAAGGCAGATGTTTTTATTATGCACGATGCACTTGAAGCACTTTATCTGGTGATCGTGAGACGTTGCTACTAATTCCCCGACAGGTGCGAGTATTTTATCCACGGGGTTCTTATGAGTTTATCTTATTCTACCCATTTGTTTTATGCTTTCATGGTCATTTTATTTCATGGTTTAGATTTTATCCATTTATGTATCTTGAATTACTGTATTATGTACTTTACAAGTGAGCGGTTGTGTGTGTATGTCTGTTTTCAAGTGAGCTCACGAAGACAAATTCCAGTCAGTTCTTCTGACATGGCAATAAAGTACTGAGCCTTAAATGTTGAATCTTGATGAAATCACCTTTAGAATGCTGAACAGTACATTCCCACATCCTTGGACACACACACACACACACACACACACACACACACACACACACACACACACACACGTTTGCTCAGCTATCCTGAAAGCCACTTTATTCAACATTGTATTCTTACAATGACATCCACAGCTCACCTATTTACCCCCCACCCCAACAACCACCACACCCCACCTGAAATCTACACGCTGCAAACATGAAGCGTGTTTTGAAACTCAAGTCCAAGCGAGCTTCAGAGCGCCACACGCTGTTTCTAATTAGAACAACACCCGCCAGCCATGTCGCGAAGGATACGTAGTAAACGACGGGATAAAATGTTCAAATTGCAAACTTAATCTGAAAGAAATTTGCTTGTCCGTTTGTATTTCGTTTCCTTTTTTTGTGTTTTCTTTTTTTTTCTCTCCAGCATCTCCATCGGTAATATCCACGACGCACGTTTGACTTCTGCTCTCTGTGTTACATCTGATTTATTCAAATTATGAAACTGAGGGCAAAGAAACACTTTTCTTGCCGAGAACAAAGACGCTGTACAATGTGTTTTTGTAAAATGTTAAAACAGACATCATGTCATGTAAGCCATATGTGTGTGTCTGCTCGACACTGATCCAGCGTCTCCATAGAACGGCGATGAAGCGACGGCGTTACGAGGCTGTTTGATCGCCCATTTAACAGGATTAGACTTAGTAGAACAAACCTTTTAATAAGTCTGATGTAAAAAGGAACAGATCAAGAGCAGATGTCCCTCTTCGGAGGGCGTAATCAAGCAGAATTCCCACAATGGGCTGCGGCTGAATGGTGGGGATTGTTATCGGGGAACCTACTGTAATGTTCTGTGATGGCTTCAAAAGGCCCGCAGTGACGGAGAGCCTCAGTAGCCCCCACACCCGTGGCAGGGGTCCGTGGCTGGCGTGTGATCTCTGCAGCGTGGCATTATGGGAATTAAAGCCAGGCTGAAATTAGTTTTTTTTTTTTTTTAAATTACTGCCCACATCTGAAATATAGACATGTGTATCCGCCGCATTAATTTCTGTGTTTTTCAAAGGACGTTTATATCAAATATCAGGGCTGTTTAATTTAATTTGGATTGTTTTCATTACAAAATCGCTTTTTCTTTTTTTTTGGTCATGCTATTATCAGACAAGGTCGGCACTTTCTTTTTCGAGTGCCATTTTCTCACGGCGATGGCGTAAATTTGAAATTAGATTATTTTCTTGCTAAGAACGAACAAAATAACCTAAAAAGGGTGGGGGTGGGGGGGATTTAATTAACTCTGTTCATATACCAATCAATTAAAAGCAAACGCCGTGCTCAGATGAAGCAACGGCAACACAGAACAATAAGAATAAAGCAAATAATAAAACAACAAATATGTAAACCGACGAGGGGCATTTCTGCGACTGTGGCACACCACCTTCATCAGAACAAACACAGAAAGGGCAGAAACGCCGCCGCATGCATAGGTGGACGTCTGGTGAGCCTATCTACGTCCAGATCACTCCCCACATTGGGACGGAGGTGCCGCGTGTGCCGGCTTTATTCCACATGTGTACACATGCGCTGTCTGAACTGAGACGTTTTCTGACCCGTTGCTTCCTGGATCTCTGATAAACTGCGTGATCAAAACAGTCAAAACATTTCATTACTTGGGGTTCGAGTAAGAAATGAAGCGACAATAACCATTATTGTTCTCGTATCGTCATAATCAACCGTCACAGGGTCATCCGCAAGCAGTACTGCACTCCCTTTATTTTCCTTTCATGGTTCCCATCACCCCAGCAGTGGCGCTGAGAGAAAGGAAACATGCTTGTAGAACCTGATAATGTAATAAATTCCCAATAATGTAATAAAAATCTGCTCTCGAGTCCATTGAAAATGCAATAAAACCCGATAATGTAATAACTTCCTGATAATGTAATAAAGTGCATGTCCCAATAATGTAATAAACTTTTTACCAATAATGTAATAATGTGTTACATTAACGGGACGTTATTAGGGTTAGGGTTAGGGTTTAGGGTTAGGGTTAGCTATGATATATCGTTTATTACATTATCGGGAAATGCACTTTATTACATTATCAGGAAGTTATTACATTATCAGGTGTTATTGCATTTTCAATGGCCTCAAGTGCATTTCTTTTTTATTACATTATCAGGGTCATTACATTATCGGGGATTTATTACATTATCAGGTTCTACAATGCTCTTAATGGGAATATTCAACATGGTTATTTACATACATCGATACTTCATTTTACTACCGGAAGACATGTGTTTTACTTCATTTTACTACCGGAGGACATGTGTTTTCACCTTTTCTACTGAGCCTCATATACAGTATACACATGCATACATACTATACTATACTACACTATACTATACTGGACACACATGTACACATCCTATACTATACCATACTACACTACACTATACTATACTATACTATACTAAACTATACATAGGCAAGGCAAGGCAATTTTATTTGTACAGCACATTTCATACATTGGGGCAAGTCAAAGGGCTTTACAGAGTGACAAAATTACAAAGGTAAAGGTATACAATTTTTACAATTAAAAATCTTAAAAAGTACAGACAAAAAATACAAAGGATAAAAGACTTAAAAGTAAACTAGTTAAGCTAAAGGCTATTTAGCTAAAAAGATGTTACAGGGCATGGTAAGCAGTACGAAAAAGGAAGCTTTTTAACTTTGATTTAAAAGTGGTCAGGGTCGCAGCTTGTCTGATATCATCTGGGAGGTTATTCCAGGTTTGTGTAGCATGATAATAAAACGCTGCCCCACCATGTTTTGTTCTAACTCTTGGGACAGCCAATAGGCCATCCCCAGATGACCTAAGGGTCCTAGAAGGTTCATATGACACAAGCATGTCAGTGATATATTTGGGCCCAGAACCACAAAGTGATTTATAGACCAACAGTAATACTCTGAAATCTATTCTCTGAGTGACTGGTAACCAGTGTAAGGATTTTAGGACAGGTGTAATGTGATCATATTTCCTAGTCTTCGTTAGGACCCTAGCAGCAGCATTCTGAATAAGTTGGAGTTGCCGAATAGCTTTTTTTGACAAACCTGTGAACAGACCGTTGCAACAATCTAATCTACTGGAAATGAAGGCGTGGGTAAGCCTTTCTAGATCTTGTTTGGACATTATGTCTCTGACTCCAGCAATATTTTCTAGCTGGTAGTAGGCTGACGAGGTATGTGATGTGGCTATATCAAATATACAGGACACACTTACTATACTATACTATATACAGGATACACACTATACTATACTATACTATACTATAAAGGACACACATGTACACATACTATAATATACTGTAATGTACTATACCATACTATACTATACATACAGGACACACATACACTTACTATACTATATTATACTATACTATACTATACTGGACACACGTGTACATATACTATACTATACTATACTATAAAGGACAAATGTACACATACTATACTATACTATACTATACATATAGGACACAGATGTAGACATACTAATATACTATACTATACTATACAGGACACACACAGAGGACTGGGAGACAATACTACATTAACACAACAGGTTAGAGTTAGACGTTAACACTTCAAGCCCGCATGACATACTGCTTGTGAACTTTTAAGGGTTTACATCCTTGATAAACAGGAACTTGAGCGGCATATGTCTGAAAATAGACACACATTGACTATTGCACAAATCAAAAGCTGTTGACAACTGATCTCCGACTAGCCCAACTGGTCTCATTGTTAGCAGTGTGTCACATAAACCCGGGGTCAGCATCGCCTTACTAAACTCAGTGGCGGACATCATTTGCGACCGACACTGGCGTACGCCCTGACATGGCGTCTGATAACTTGACTCCCATTCTGACATATACCTAGGATACATTCAGATTCTTTTTATTCAGATTCTGCAAAGGCTACGTGTCATGTGGAAAATACCGTGGGCATTTCCCTCATCTTGCCAATTACACCCACACATGGGCAGCAAAGGTCAAAATACAGCTTTGACACAAATTGGCCCCAATTAGCCTACAACGAAGATTACTGTGTGGCTCAAAAAATGATTTCTAACTCCTGCTAGCCATTCTACATCCAAAGCTTCTCCTCTAACAGTGTGCTTATGTTACTTGTCTGCCTATTCTCTGGAATAAATAGGATCTCCTAGCAGCCAAATAATAACTTTTTAATGCAAATGCTGGACATACTTCTTGATTATAACATCACACACAACCTGTGTGCATTATGTCACTTGTCCTAAAATGTCAGCAAACACAAAGGGCTCATATTTACGTGTTTGTAAAATATTTTGGTTGCTGAAATCATACATAAAACTCACTTAAATGGTTGCATGGATTCCTTGAGGAGAAGGCAAAATGAAACTCAATGGTCGGTTTTCCTCTCAGCATATCTGCTGTCAGATAAGATTACGTTCCTGCCGATGCCAGCCTTAATGGTTTGAGGAGTGTCACTAGGAGCCCTGGCTTCATAATCTAGATCCATCATGAGATGAAAACTTGGACTCGATGTAACACTAGCCAAGAGTCACGTCTACTGAGGAGATTTTTTTTTTGGATTATTGTGCTTTTGACAGAGGCTTTTCGACTCTGACCGGCAGACTTGCATATGAAACCGATTGTTGGTTTCAGTCGTCATGACACTGTATTGTTTATAAGGGTGGGGATACCTGCAGTCAGCTGAGACTGAAGAGGTCATTTGGATGAGGGATGAAACGTTTCTGTCAATAAACCCTGTGTCCAGAGGAACTGATTCAGCCTTCTGTGATTTCCTTACCTTGATTACCGGGCACACATAAAGACATTCGGACTGGCAGAATTTGCTCTACCTCGTTTGATTAAGGTTCAGCACGGTTTGATTTTTAACAACATAATAATTCATAATGAGTTATTGCACTGAACAGGTATGAGTGGAATGAAAAGGTGAACAATCAATGAAAGAAATGGATAGACAGAACGAGGAAGGGAGAGAGAGAGAACGAGCAAGTGAGCAAGAAAGAGAGAACCCTGGTTAGGTCAAAGGTAAAGTGGTGTCACGGCAGGACACAGAACTGGGATAGAGTAAATCGGCATCTTGCTCAGGGACACTTGACTGGATTAAAACCCAAGACCTCTCTGTCTTTAGGCATGCTCAATAATCCAGGTAAGAAAGCCAAAGAAGGCTGAATCAGTTCATCTGGACACTGCGTTTAGTGGGAGAAACGTCTCATCACTCATCTAAGGGACCTCTTCAGTCTCAACTGACGGCAGGTATCCCCACCTTTATAAACAATACAGTGGCATAACGACCGAAACCAACGACCGGTTTCATATGCAAATATGGGCGACCATTAACTAGAGTTTCGGTGGCCATGTGTACTATTCACAGAGGATTTGGGAATGTTTGCAATCACAGCACTGTAAAATGGTGACAGATCAGGCCCCCCTAAGACCTCCTTGGTTGTGGGGCGGAGTCTTTAGCTACTTTACTACCCAGCCTGTACAGATGCATCCCATTTGACAGGTGACAGCCCTTCTCTGTACAGTCGCCTCGCCTATCGAGGAATGGAACCCCGACAGACAGGAATACAGGCCACAACAGTAACTACATATATGTCCACCAGACCCATCATAGAAAGTATCATGATTCTGTTCATCATTTCAGAGTTTTGAGCATCCTGGTGACCAGTGATGCGGCGTCCATTCGCAATCGTCCGTCATGCTGCTGATGACACATTTAGTGCCTGAGCCAAGGGACAAGAAAAGAAAATGAGCTGAGCGTAATGATGATCTTAAAGAGGATGCCATTATTTCCATTGTCACGTAATGATAATTAGAGTAAGGCAGCTCATGTTTTACTTTCAACTAGCAAAGTTCTATTACTGCAGATGGCTGCAAGAGATACTTGGAGGGCATCCATGCTGTGCACAGTTATAACATTTTGTTAAAAGTCTTGTCAATAAGCAATTTAGGCTAGGCTTCCTGTTTTTGACATCAATTAATGAAGCCAATCCGTGTAGCGACAAGACTGGATGTTCTCAATTGGAACAGTTGCAGCACTGCTGTTATTTGTGATTAACAAGACCGACCAGCTAAATTAGAAACCTCCTCTGGTGGCATCCTGGGAGAGCTGGATCCAGCGCTAGGAGTCTAGCTGTATTTTAAATGCAATCACATTAACTACGGCAGGATCGCCAGAAAACTAATACAAGAAATAGATTTTTGGGTGTGCCCCCCCCCTCCCGTTTACTAATGTTTCACTGCATGTTGCATTCCTTAAAAAATTGTACACATTTAGTGGTTTCTAATGTATTTTACATCCCGTTTTCCATTTTGAAAGTAGAAGAAATTAAATATCTCAGATTCCTTTTCTTGCCTGGGAAATTAGAAATAACCATCATCTTTTTTGGCATCCAGATATCCAACTGCTGAGTCTGGGCTGGCTGTAATGAATTCATGGACAAGTGCAATTGATGTGCTTACTGATCCGTCAGTATTTCTACAGCATTTGTGACCTTCCCAAGTCTTAGATGTGGATAATATTCAGTGTTTACACCTATATGTGATCTAAAGATAGTTCAAAATACACATCTGTTTGCTCAATTAGAATGAGAGCTTTTTGTCCCTACTGTCCCTGAGAGGTGGAAGACCATCTTATAGGGAGAACCTTGAACTCTTTGTTCTGACCTCGTTATGGAGGTCACCGCTTATAAAGAGTAACAGGTGGAAGAACAGCGTGGAGGAAAAAAACACATACTTATCAATAAAACTCTGACTCACCGATGTAATTGTTTCCCTGAAAAGGAGTATCTATCTATCTATCTAGCCATCAATTGCTCCATCTATCTATCTATCTATCTATCTATCTATCTATCTATCTATCTATCTATCTATCTATCTATCTATCTATCTATCTCTAGCTATTGTACACCTGCTGCAGATGCTACACTTCACAATATAATGAAACTATCTTTATCTACAGGACTGTTTCTACCTACAGAATATAATGAAAGTATCTTTATCCATAGGAATGTTTCTACCTACAGAATATAATGAAAGTATCTTTATCTATAGGACTGTTTCTACCTACAGAATATAATGAAGCTATCTTTACCTACAGGACTGTTTCTACCTACAGAATATAATGAAACTGTCTTTACCTACAGGACTGTTTCTACATACAGAATATAATGAAACTATCTTTATCTACAGGACTGTTTCTACCTACAGAATATAATGAAAGTATCTTTATCTACAGGACTGTTTCTACCTACAGAATATAATGAAATTATCTTTATCTATAGGACTGTTTCTACCTACAGAATATAATGAAACTGTCTTTACCTACAGGACTGTTTCTACCTACAGAATATAATTAAGCTGTCTTTATCTACAGGACTGTTTCAACCTACAGAATATAATGAAGCTATCTTTTTCTACAGGACTGTTTCTACCTACAGAATATAATGAAAGTATCTTTATCTACAGGACTGTTTCTACCTACAGAATATAATGAAATTATCTTTATCTATAGGACTGTTTCTACCTACAGAATATAATGAAACTGTCTTTACCTACAGGACTGTTTCTACCTACAGAATATAATGAAACGATCTTTATCTATAGGACTGTTTCTACCTACAGAATATAATGAAGCTGTCTTTACCTACAGGACTGTTTCTACCTACAGAATATAATGAAGCTATCTTTACCTACAGGACTGTTTCTACCTACTGAATATAATGAAGCTGTCTTTACCTACAGGACTGTTTCTACCTACAGAATATAATGAAGCTATCTTTACCTACAGGACTGTTTCTACCTACAGAATATAATGAAGCTGTCTTTATCTACAGGACTGTTTCAACCTACAGAATATAATGAAGCTGTCTTTATCTACAGGACTGTTTCAACCTACAGAATATAATGAAGCTATCTTTATCTACAGGACTGTTTCTACCTACAGAATATAATGAAGCTATCTTTAGCTATAGGACTGTTTCTACCTACAGAATATAATGAAGCTATCTTTATCTATAGGACTGTTTCTATATAATGAAACTATCTTTATCTATAAGACTGTTTCTACCTACAGAACATAACGAAACTATCTTTATCTATAGGACTATTTCTACCTACAGAATATAATGAAACTGTCTTTATCTACAGGACTGTTTCTACCTACAGAATATAATGAAGCTATCTTTATCTATAGGACTGTTTCTACCTACAGAATATAATGAAGCTATCTTTATCTATAGGACTGTTTCTACCTACAGAATATAATGAAGCTATCTTTATCTATAGGACTGTTTCTACCTACAGAATATAATGAAGCTATCTTTATCTATAGGACTGTTTCTATATAATGAAACTATCTTTATCTATAGGACTGTTTCTATATAATGAAACTATCTTTATCTATAGGACTGTTTCTACCTACAGAATATAATGAAGCTATCTTTATCTACAGGACTGTTTCTACCTACAGAATATAATGAAACTGTCTTTATCTACAGGACTGTTTCTACCTACAGAATATAATGAAACTATCTTTATCTATAGGACTGTTTCTATATAATGAAACTATCTTTATCTATAGGACTGTTTCTACCTACAGAATATAATGAAACTATCTTTTATCTATAGGACTGTTTCTACCTACAGAATATAATGAAGTTATCTTTTATCTATAGGACTGTTTCTACCTACAGAATAGTTGCCAAAGACAACCAGTCTCACAGTAGTCATCACTACATCTTCTGTAAAAGTCATAACTTCAACTAATTAAAATGTCAGAGAATCCCCCCCCCCCCCAAGTAGTGTTGCCATTACAAGTAGGAAGATTGTGACTCATACTCCAACTTGCAGCTTGCTTACGCTCATCACATGATGACACAGGTCTCTTATTTTGTTGCACTTTACAGATTGTCAGCTGAAAACAGTTAAACCGACGAGGAGCTGATTGCTGAACACGAAATGAGTGACTATAAAGGGAGCACAGATGTCCCCTTTGACAGGCGGAGATGTGCGTGGAGAGCTAAAGCCACAGTACAGCCCACTAAATGAAACTCCTACTTTAGGTTGAACCAGGAGGCCCTTTTCTTGTCCACGCTGAGCAGAGATGGGCTCTGAAATTGGCGTCACATATTCAAGCGGCACTTACGCCGCGCACAAATGGTCTTCAGAGTCGACTCAGACTCACCGATAATGACACACCAACAATGACTCTTAACCTCTCCACAATCGTTTTTATGCGTCACATCGTGACACTGTCAACCAGAGCATGCACGTAACCACGACAACGTGTGCAGCACCTACGGCCTCTTTGGCCATCCACAAACTCTGCCACGTGTAAAGAATATTGAACAACTATAAAAGTTGCTGGATTGAAGACGTCGACCTTCATTAGAAACCTGAAAACACATCCAGATACTCAGGTCAACCCACAGCTGATGTCACAGCTGTTGTTGCTGCAGTGTTATTTGTGTTGGCATGGATCATTAACGTCGTTCAAACAGTGTTTCAGTGCATGTTTAATTTTAACCATTCAATCAGTATTATGGCGGCACAAAATTGTTCTGTTGACATCTAACATTTTCCAAGTTGTTGGGTTATAACTTGCATTAGTCAGAAGCATGAGGGTGAAGTGTTTGATTAAGGTAGCCTATGGCTAGAATGACTTAAAGAGCTGCGCTGCTACGCTAATTAGATATAGACTAATAGAGCCATTTAAGATTGGCTTCCCATCATAATTTGAGATGGCTGGTGTCGATGCTGCTAGTTGCGATTCAGTGCTGTGCTACAAGAGGCGGCTAAGCAAGGGTTTGTAATTCAAACCGTAATTACTGAACATAGCTTCATATATTTCACATCCAGGACCTGCACTTACTCTGTAACTGCATCCTAATGAAGTCCGTTCATCTGCATCTTCAGAGAATTCAACTAAACCAAAGCTACGGTGGCGTATGACAGCTCAGCTTTGTCTTCTTTATTTTCCAGCCCCTCCATCTCTCTATCTAGCTATCTATCTACCTCTATTTATCTATCCATCTAAAATAACTTTATCTATCTCTCTATCTAACCATCCATCCATCTCCCCCCTCTCTATCTATCTAGCCATCCAGCCACCCCCCTCTCTTTCTCTATCTATCTAGCCATGCATCCACCCCCTCTCTTTCTCTATCTATCTAGCCATGCATCCATCCCCTCTCTTTGTCTAGCCATCCATCCATCCATCCCCCCTCTTTCTCTATCTAGCATCCATCCACCCCCTTTCTGTCTAGCCATCCATCCATCCCCTCTCTTTCTCTATCTATCTAACATCCATCCATCTCCCCTCTCTCCATCTAGCCAACCATCCATCCCCCCTCTTTCTATCTAGCCATCCAGCCACTCCCCTCTTTCTCTATCTATCTATCTATCTATCTATCCATCCATCCCCTCGCTCTCTCTTGCTTTCTATCCATCTAGCCATCCATCCATCCCCTCTCTCTCTCCATCTAGCCATCCATCCACCCCCCCTTTATCTATCTAGCCATCCATCCATTCCCCCTCTCTTTCTCTCTATCTATCTATCCCCCCTTCCTCTCTCTGTCTCTCTCTCAGTACAAATGTATGTAGATGGAGTCGTGCAACTTGATATTAAGTCAACGTGAACATTTCTAATTATTTCAGTCATCCTCCCAAACTTCCTTCCTGTTCTCTTAAGAGCTTTAGATTTAGGAGCACATCAGTTCCTTGGGATGAATATCACCATAGAAAGTTCGACATTGGGTATGGTTTGCCCTCATGAGTTTAAGTTTAGCTAGTTTGTCGTTTTTGGCCCTAAATGTGTGCTATACTGAATACAGAAATGTTTATAGCACTATATCTATATAGCACTTTTTTCCCCAAAGGGCCTGAAAATTAATGCCTCACACACACACACACACACACACACACACACACCCGATGGCGATGTCAACCATGCGAGGTAACAACCAGCTCACAGGGGGCAGTTATGGGTTATGTGTCTTGCTCAGGGACACCTCGACATTTTTGCCAGGATCAGGAGGATCATACCAGTAAACCTCCACTTACCACACGACCTGCTCCACCTCCTGAGCTACTGCTGCCCACGGCGACTCAGTCAAGTTTAGATTGTGTCACCTAGAGCCACACACATTGACCTGTTACCAAGGTTCCGCTGTTCCATAATGGAAACATAACTGAAGTTATTATCGTCAATTTATTTTTTGACTCACCAGGCAAGGTTGGTAGAAAAAAAAAAACGATTACCTGGCATGTTGTTTCCAGCCAGAAAAATTCAATTGCATTGCTACATTTCACACCATTTTAGGTGGTTTCTGCAAGTTTTAATCAACTCCATAACAGATTCCTCATGGTCTTTAGCACCCTTCAGTTTCACCGTCCTCTGATTTACGTTTTCTCAGCTCCACCACATGATCATTCAATCAGCCAGTCTTCCAATCTGCCCATGTTTTTTTTTTTGAGGGGGGTTCCCCCCCCCCTTTCTCCCCAATTGTACCCGTCCAATTACCCCACTCTTCCGAGCTGTCCCGGTCGCTGCTCCACCCCCTCTGCCGATCCGGGGAGGGCTGCAGACTACCAAATGCCTCCTCCGATACATGTGGAGTCGCCAGCCGCTTCTTTTCACCTGACAGTGAGGAGTTTCACCAGGGGGACGTAGCACGTGGGAGGATCATGATGAGCCCGGTCTCACCAATCTGCGTACAAATAGCACGATATTACACTTTCACACTGCGTGCAATGCATATGCCAATCCTTTCCGTTAACTTCAGTGGAGAGCTGATACATCCAAATACCACGCATCACCTTGAACGATCATGATGTCACCAGCGAGGCTCAGTTCGCCCATTTCACCTGATGCGCGGACATCCACAAGCAGGTAAGCAGGGGAAACATTTTTTTTTGTAATTAAATCGTGGTATTAATGGTAGTATTTTAGTTATTTTATTAACCCTAACCCTATAGGAGGCGCTAGTGCAGCGACCAGGACACATACCCACATCCAGCTTCCCACAGACACTCTGTAGGGACGCCCAACCAAGCCGGCGGTAACATGGGGATTCGAATCAGCGATCCCCGTGTTGGTAGGCAACGGAATAGACTGCCACGGTACCTGGATGCCCCCCCTCCCCAATCTGTCCATTTAAACCTGCCCAATAAGCAGCCTCTTCCCCATCCAACCCAACTCCAGCATCAAACCCACTTCCATGTCCCTAAAGGGGTATCTCTGCCCTGAACGTATGGTGAGTTTATTCCTGATGCCTGGATGGACTGGATGGCCACCATTTTGTATTTTTACCTTAATGATTTCAGATCAAGTCATGCTTGTCCTGAACTAATAATTATCAAGTGGCGATGCAATATTAACAAGTGCACTGGAGAAAAAAAAAACCCTCTGGGCCCGATGTTAAGCTACCATATGAAAACCAAAGTAAATTTGTCAGAAGGATAATTTACCAGATGGAGGAAATATAGGCATCTAGGGAGTCCTGCTCTCAGTTCTAGTAGATGGGCGATGTGCTATGAATGATTATCATAACAAATATGCCCATCCACCCACAGAGTCTGAAGAGAGATTTCACCCCCACTCATCCTCTATTCACTCACATAGAAAAACACTTCTCCATAATCGTAACATGGGGTTAAGTATGTTACGTGTTCCAAGGGTGGGCCGTGACCCATTTATTTCACAGATATAAATATGTCAGGAGTTCATTATAACTAGAGTACCTTTAGTTATTGTTTTTCATAATACGAAACTCGAGCATTGGGATTTGTGATTAACACGTTTCAGTCACACTCCAGTTAGCATGTTATGGAGGGAATAAAGGTAACGGTAACGCCTGTTGCTAATATTCAGTTTAAGAATTCACAAGAGAAATGCCCACGTGTCCTTCCGCTGGCCTCGAACATGCGGGTCAGTGTCTGTTGAAAGCTCTCTCTAATGCTCAAAACTGGAGAGCGAAAACAGACAACCTGTTGCCGACGGCACAGACCCACATGAAATTCAGCGAACTTGAAAAAACTAAAGAAGAGAAAGAAAAACTAAAGAGAGGAGGAAAAAAACTCTATTATATTATCAATAAAATCAAGCAATAGGTCTGTTGCTTTATATATATATAAAAATCCTCAAGGCTCAGCATTTTCAGTTTTTACCGATTTTCACCGAAAAATACCCAGATTTTTAAACTGATTTTCACCCGGATTTTATGTTTCCACGGATCCAAAAGTTGTTCCTTTTCGTGTGAGGTTATGTAACAGTGTCCTCTTGTGGCGAAATTCGGCATGCTGGATGGCTTTGAAAAATAAAAACCGAAAACGCTGAGCCTTGATAATCCAGTGAGTCAAGTAAATTCTTTATGAGACAGTAGAAGCCTGTTTCATGTCATAATCAATCATCAGTTGTCAATAAAGCTACTCGGGAAAGAACATACCATTTACTGCCTCGTCATGCACATCATATGCACAACGTCCAATGGGGAAGGGAGAGGTGCGACATTCAAAAACACGTGATCACTAATGGTCCAGTAGGGGGGTTAATGGTATTTGTCTATTGGCATGATTTATTTGTAATTACAAAATAGGTGCTTATATCTATGTCTGCAACTGCTGGCCAATTCATTCCTGTTATTCAATGCGGACATTTCTGGTTTGCAAATGATAAAATATTTTTCAGTTAGACATAGTTTGCACATTTTACTATTGGTTGAATATGCTTTGTTCTTTGACGGGATTTTCCAGGTAGTTGAATAATGTTTCTGTCTGCCAATGACCAAATATAACAGCTTAAAGATGTTGCATTCTTTAAACGGTTGTTTCTAAAGCTACACGTGTGCATTAAACCTCTTTTTCAATGTTCCCTCTGTTACACCAACGTATTTCTCTATTTTGCCGTTGTCATTTCTCGTCACCGTAGCTTGGTAGATAACTCCTTTCGTCTGGCATTTTCTTTCGAGGGGGCGTGAGTCGTTCACACGGCAGTTGCAGTTGGGGGTGTCCGTTTGTGATGAAGGTGTCATTGATTTTTTTCATGATTCTTGGGTTGTGGGACGATGTTATTTGTTGGATGTTAGGCATGCAGCTGCAACTAATTTTGATGGTGTTCTTATTGAATATCTTCCTCAGTTGGTGGTCGGGGGTAAAGAACTTGTCCAAAAGTTCAAAAAAGTTCTTACCGATGTTTGTGGCCACGGTATCACTGTAGGGGGGGGTTGTACCAGGTGATGTTTTGTCTTCACCATTAAATACTGACTGCAAGCAAATCAACACACACAGCAGAAGACGAAACATCACCTGGTGGGCCACACTAACTTGTCCCTAGGTATGAATGAGTGTGTGTGTGTGGGCCCTGTGTGATGGTCTGGCTGCCTGTCCAGGGTGTCTCCCTGCCTGCCGCCCAATGACTGCTGGGATAGGCTCCAGCATCCCTGCGACCCTGGGGGCAGGATAAGCGGTTCGGATAATGGATGTTTATATATATTTATATATAAATACATGTCTTTTGTTTTTTTAAATACATATCAACACAATGCTATGGGGGTGTATTCCTACCCTCATGAGGCTAATCTCTTCCAGGATGACCATGCTCCATCCCATAAGAGTGATTAACTTATAAATGTTGTAATTAGAGAGAGAGAGAGAGAGAGAGAGAGAGAGAGAGAGAGAGAGAGAGAGAGAGAGAGAGAGAGAGAGAGAGAGAGAGAGAGAGAGATGTATTCTACAACAAGGGCACCTGTAGTGGAAACACGGCACAAATGGGCAGTCTTCAAAAGGCATCTGAGAGGGCACTTTTCCATTTCCATCAGCAATACACAGGATGTAGGAACGCCCCGCGGGGAAATGATGTCACAACCCTGTAACAGACATCCAGATTTGACAATAAAACTCTGGGGATTTGCCATTGCTGCGTACTGTACACCCTTTAGATACACCTATTTGCATTTATTATTGTTCTGCGGTGCAATATTCTCAGTGTGAATACTGTATTGTGCATAGTGGAGATGCTTTCCCATTGCTCCTTGCTCTTGTAAATTTGTCATAATCCTGTTATATATAGTACTTGCTTTAGTTTCATGACCTTGTAAACTTGTCATAATAGCTGCTTAGTATGTAAGTGTAGGCCGAAATCTGTTGAAAAAAAAGAGATTAAAGTAACAGATAAAACCTGTTTGAGACTGCAAACCTGGCTCACGACACCTCTAAAGTACTTTGTGCCCTTGGAGACTTGAATTGCTCAGTACAAATGCGGTCATTTCATTTCATTTGTAGCCCTTAGTGACATTGTGTAGAACTTCTTCGCATACACAGAGACCCAGCTGCACGAAATTTAGATACAAATTTGAAATGGGCTACTTTTTGAAATACCTATATACATATACATACATACATACATACATACATACATACATACATACATACATACATACATACATACATACATACACACACACACACACACACACACACACACACACACACACACACACATATATATATATATATATATATATATATATATATATAAACTTTGTTTAAAGACATACTCAACAGTAGGGAAAGTGCTCAACAAATATGGAGCAAAATAATCCAGTGAGTCAAGTAAATTCTTTACGAGAAGGTACAAGCCTGTTTCATGCCATAAGCAATCATCAGCTGTCAATAAATGATTGCTTATTAAATCACGCAGCTAGCCATGCAGTCTGTATTTACACACATTTGTGAAAGAATGGGTCGTTCTGAAGAGCTCAGTGAATTCAAGCGTGGTACTGTCATAGGATGCCACCTTTGCAATAAGTCAGTTCATGAAATGTCTTGCCTGCTAGATATTCCACGGTCAACTGTATGTGGTATTATTGAAAAGTGGAAGCGTTTAGGAATAACAGCAACTCAGCCACGATGTGGCAGACCATGTAAAGTCACACAGCAGGGTCAAAGAGTGCTGAGGCGCATAGTGCGTAAAAGTCGCCAACGCTCTGTTGACTCAGTAACTGTAGAGTTCCAAACTTCCTCTGGCATTAACATCAGCACAAAAACTGTGCGCCGGGAGCTTCATGGAATGGGTTTCCATGGCCGAGCAGCTGCATGCAAACCTTACATCACCAAGCGCAATGTCAAGCGTCGGATGGAGTGGTGTAAAGCCCGCTGCCACTGGACTCTGGAGCAGTGGAAACGCGTTCTGTGGAGTGATGAATCACACTTCTCTGTCTCCAAAATCTTGTGGAAAGCCTTCCCAGAAGAGTGGAAGCTGTTATAGATGGGGGGTATGCCTATGGATACAGAATGGAATGTCATAAACGCTCCTGTATGTGTAATGGCCAGGTGTCCCAAAACTTTTGTACATACAGTGTACCTCTGGGTCTTGCTATAGCTCATGAGGGAGGGTAGGATGGAGCAGGAGATTGACAGGCGGATTGGTGCAGCATCAGCAGTAATGTGGACATTGTACCAGACCATTGTGGTGAAGAGGGAGCAGAGCCGGAAGGCAAAGCTCTCAATTTACCAGTCAATCTTCATTCTAACCCTCACCTATGGTCCTGAGCTTTGGGTAGTGACCGAAAGGGTGAGATCGTGGATACAAGTGACTGAAACGAGTTTCCTCTGTAGGGTGTCTGGGCTCAGCCTTAGAGATAGGGTGAGGAGCTCAGACATCTGGAGGAAGCTCGGAGTAGAGCTGCTGCTCCTTTACGTCGAAAGGAGCCAGTTGAGGTGGTTCGGGCATCTAAATAGGATGCCTCCTGGGCGCCATCCTTTGGATGTTTACCGGGCACGGACAACTGGGAGGAGACCCCGGGGTAGATCCAGAACTCGCTGGAGGGACTACATGTCCAATCTGGCCTGGGAACACCTTGGGATCCCCGAGCTGGAGGGCATTGCTGGGGAGAGGGATGTCTGGAGTGCCCTACTTAGCTTGCTGCCACCGCAACCCGACTCCGGAGAAATGGCTGAAGATGAACAAATGAATATATATATATATATATATATATATATATATATATATATATATGTGTGTGTGTGTGTGTGTGTGTGTGTAATGACGAGGAACACATCAACTCCAATTGCTTGCAAATGGCAAACAAACTCACGTTTTGTTTCCATTTCAAAAAAACTTATTATTCTATGCTGGCACTCCCATTATTTCTGCTTCACCTTGGAAAAGTTTATCAAATTCCACTGATTTAAGTGCAGGGACATCACGAGTGACGGTCAATCCCACAAGACGACAAGCTGTTCTATGATTGTCCCGAATATCTAATTCAAGTGTTACCGAGTGTTCTGCTGTATGTAGCAGACATGCTGGGTTCCATAAAATACTCATAGGGATGAAAACTGGCAGGGATTTGTCAAAATGATTCCCATCAAGCATTTGTCAAAATTTTAGAAAGATGTCATACAGAAAACACCTCAATATGTACAAAATCGTCTGTAGGGACGCCCGACCAAGCCGGAGGTAACACGGGGATTCGAATCGGCGATCCCCATGTTGGAAGCAAAAATATTTTAAGATAGTTTCACCATTAAAATCCAGTTTGATAACATTTCTAGAGAGAAATTTGGATTTTCTTTTCATAATCTTCATTCACTGAATGTATATGAACCTTAGCTTGTTAGTTATTACAAAGATTTTTCAGGTCTCGCTAGAAAATTGTAGAAAATGCAACACTTCCAACACTGAACACAACCCCAAAATGGATTTTTACAATACTTGCTAAAGCTTTGGGGAGAAGCAGGGGGTACTCAACCCTCTACATAAAAGCAAAATGGGAAGCAGAGATAACGACTCAGATAACAGAGGAAGAATGGTACCAAATGTGTGAGACACAATGTACATCCACAAACTCACAAATATGGAGGGAATTCTGCTGGAAGAATTTAACTCGCTTTTTCATAACACCCAAAATAAAAAGCAGGCAACTTGCTGCACAACAACAGAGCATGGAGGCTGACCACTCACATATTTTCTGGAAATGCACAAAGATAAGGTTATACTGGCAGAACGTAAATGTAGGTATCAACAATATTTTGGGATATGAAATCCCAAATACCTGCCCTGTGATGTATCTTGGTAACACTGATGATGTTGTGATGAGAGATCTCTACTTGATTAAAGTTTCACTTGCAGCAAGTAAGAAAGCTGTTACCAAAAATTGGCTTAATGTTAACACTCCAAAACAGGAACAGTGGATGGAAATTGTCCAAGACATTTTTGTTATGGAAAAGTGGACATGCATTTTGAGAGTTCAAGAGAATATAGTATTTAAAAAGAACTGGAAAAAATTGAGCATTTATATGAGAAATGACACTGACTAAATGAAAGCCTAATTAAAATATTTGTTTGAATATTGAAATATTTCCAGACAACTATTTATTATTTTATTATTATTATTATTTCTATCTGTTTGTATATGTTACTGTATTCTTTGTTGTGTTGATATTGTTGTACTGTTCTGTTTATATTTTTTTGAAAACTTAATAAAAACTTAAGTGAGAAAAAATATCCTAAATAAATCAAAATTTGTATGCTTTTTTCAAATAAAGCACCTAGAGACAGTGTAATTTATGTTTCAGCTGAAGTAAATATTTAATATATTCTGTAGATATATTTTTATGACCCTATTTACAATGCCATTTTGCAAACCTGAAGAACTACAACTGATTTGTATCAAGCTGCATAGCATGGCTCAAGGGAATTGTAGTTTTGAAAAATAGTAGTGTATTTCCTAGAACTGTAAGCTGTTAATACTGAATTGAGAGTACACCGATGAGTTTATCAGAATAGGAAATACATTTGTGTGAACAGATTTGAAATATCTTAGCTGTTAAATGGGTGAAAATTAATTTTGACCATATTTGACAGCACCCCCACTTGGTCACATAGTTGAAGTCAAGAGGTCTCTATTAACAGTTGGTCCCATGTCTGTGGCCCCTTCTGTTGCTGAATGACAAGCGTTCCAACATGCACTGAAGTCAAGGTTCAGAGGTAAATATTTTGAAGCCGGAGCCATTTACAATCTTCACACTGACATAACGTTACTCTACAGGCCGAGACCTTTTGAACAATGTCTTTGGTTTAGTCCTTGGAGAAATTTTTATATTTAACATTTCATGGACATAGCCTCCAAAGATCTCTCTGAACCTATGCCTGTGCCAAGGCTGAGCCCTTCGGAGGCCCAATACATGAAATGTTTGTTTGTTTGTTTAGTCACCTTTAATATTGCAGACTTTTGAAAATGTAATAACAGCACAGAGCCTGCACCATCTAGTCTCTGATGAGCAACTTCTGACTCAGTGCTGTTCAGTTTTCGTCTCTGTGAACCCAACTGTGGCAATCAATACATGTCAAGTTAAATTTATTTGTGCAGTTCTAAATCACAGTAGCATCCAAGAGGATCACGTTACGTTATAGAAAAATATGTACTAAATAGAGTAAAATGACAATGTAAGATGCAACTATTCATGGATGTTCCTGCACACGTTAAAGAAGACTGCAGGAATAAATGATCCTATCAACTGCTTGCTTCTCTAGTCAGCAGTCTTCTGAAAGTGTTGTCCACGTTGCACCTTCAAAAAGGTTTTATCTTCAGAGATCTGTTTTTCTCACCAACATGATTTCATTCAGTCTCATAACTTGTAAATGTGCAAAATAAAAGCCGCCGTTCTAATGATGTAAGCTTTTTCCCCCAACTTGGCTATATATATATATATATATAAAACCAAGTGGATGGGATAGTGTACAGGAACATCTGTACTGAATACAGACAGGAAGTCCCCAAGTCCAATTGGCAGACACTGTCAAAGGTGGTTGAGAATGGCAGCGCTAAGATCCTGTGGGACTTCAACTTCCAAACTGACAAGCAGGTACTGGTAAACCAACCAGAAATTGTGGTGGTCGACAAGGAACAGAAGATAGCAGTAGTGATAGAGGTGGCAATCCTGAGCGACGGCAACATCAGGAAGCTAGAGAAATACCAAGGGCTGAAGGAAGAACTAGATCTGATGTGGAAGGTGAAATCCACAGTAGTCCCAGTTGTAATAGGAGCACTAGGGGCTGTGACCCCCCCGAACTGGGAGAGTAGCTCAAGTAGATTCCAGGAACATCTGAGGACTCTATCCAGAAGAGTGAGGTCCTAGGAGCAGCTAAGATACTGCACAGAACCCTCAAACTCCCAGGCCTCTGGTAGAGGATCCGAACTTCAGGAAGACACACACCACCCGAAAAAGGGTGAGAGGGAGATTTATTTATATAATTAATCATCACAGCCACTGCAACAACTTTAATGGATACTTTTGATTTTGAGTAAATGAATTTTTTTCACCCCAATTGTACTCGGCCAATTACCCGACTCTTCTGAGCCATCCGGGTTGCTGCTCCACCCCCTCTGCTGATCCGGGGAGGGTTGCAGACTACCACATGCTTCCTCCCATACATGTGGAGTCGCCAGCCGCTTCTTTACACCTGACAGTGAGGCGTTTCACCAGGGGGACGTAGCTCATGGGAGGATCATGCTATTCCCCCCTGTTCCCCCTCTGCCCCTGAACAGGCACCCCGACCGACCAGAGGAGGCGCTAGTGCAGCGACCAGGACACATACCCACATCCGGCTTCCCACCCGCAGACACGGCCAATTGAGTCTGTAGGGACGCCCGACCAAGCTGGAGGTAACACGGGGATTCAAACCGGCGATCCCTGTGTTGGTAGGCAGTGGAATAGAACGGTCGCCCGAGTAAATAAATGTTTATTCATTAAGATGTTAACATGTTAAAAAAAAGTCATCCAATTAAATTTCTGTTAATTTTCTGTTAGATACAGTTGTTTTCATTTACTTTGGAACTCAACACACAGTAACCCTTGTGGGTGGGATTATTGCAATGCAATTTTCATAAAGATGTCCGACCCAACTATCCACATCTAAAACATTTAAACCAAAGCTTTTAAACCGAGACAGATATTCACACAGCTCTCCTGTCCTGACCTCCCCGCAGTAAATAGACTTCCTGTTAAATACAGATTTCTTTTTCCTTTTTTTCTTAACATTTTGCTTTCCATTCAAAGCGCTTCAAAAATTAGCCCTAGCCTACATCACCGGACTTTCATGTATATATAAGAAGGTTCACAGGTTAGGTCCTCGAGCCAAGTATTCCCAACTGCTTGAGTGTAAAATGAACAATTAAAACTAAAGGTGACCGGGTCTTGGCCATAAGGACAACCAGAACCTGCCAGAGCATCAGCCTCCACCCGAGGCCGGTGGACTCTCCACTGAAATCGCTTTCAAAAGGTTCACTTTGCAAAATGACCTCATGCCTCTCCTGCGCTAATGAGTTGGGTCCAAATGTTCTGCTCTCTGTCATAATGCTGACATGGAACCTCCTTGTAATGGGCAGCTGAAACTACAAATCCAGTTTGTATTTCCTCCCCTCCACACATTTTTGTCTCTTTGACCTTCAGTTTAAAACCATAAATACAGCTTACAGCCCATCAAAATGATATTGATCAAAATGCTATAATGAAATTCTCCTACCTAAGTAAGGAAAATCTACAATCACATTGATTTGAATTGAATTGAGCTTTTAACGTGTTCCACAATTAAAACAAATGATTTGGGGATTTTCACTCTACTATAAAACTGTTGTGTGATGAGACTTTTGTGGGTATTTGCACATGTGAATTTGTTGCTTTTGTGAGCCGCTCTGCAAAATTTTACTGTCACCAATGGACAAATCCAAAATGAGTGACAAGGTGAATGCCACGAGATTCCCTGAATAGCTCTGCAGCACTCTTTAAGAACATACTTGTGTAGAAGGAAAGCTGTTGGATGAGGCATGCTTGGTCCACATTACAGCATACCAGTCAACAGATTAGAAAACCTGGTAAAGTTTTCCCAGACGTGTCCTTACCACCGAGGGCATGTTGAGTCTAACCAAAGCATAAGACAACTCACAGAGCTCCCCTTCCACAGTTAAGGTCTCCTCGGGGGAAGCTTTGACCCCAGGCGGACGCTGCAGAATTAGAAACCGCAGACTGCTACCCGAAGTCTCAGGTGGGTGCGCTGCTGTACAGGCTGCAAGGCTTTACGTCAAACCCTGACACTTGGATCCAATGCAGAAGAGAAGACAGAATAGTTTATTGTTCCCTCTGACGGAGGTTTTATTTTTAATACAGTCAACACTGAGAGCTGCTCCCTTCTGCTTCATTACTCATCTTTAGAATTTGACACATGCAGGGAATTTGGCAGCCTCAGAAGCGCAGCACTTCAAAGATGCATTACTGTTGTGATTCAGATATTTGGGTTTGGTATGCTGATGATTACCAAATGTTTGCATAAAGCCGAGCCAATGTCTGGAATAGAAGTCAAACAACGTCACTTCAGAAGGCGTCGACGTTTTCTTTTTTATTTCTGTTTGTGTATACCGGTTTAATCCGGCTGATGTTCTCAGGGGATCGGGAGTCTATACTATCCCAGCGGGTAGCAGGCTGGAAGACACAATCAACGGGCCATCATGAGTCGATCACAGAGCCCACAAGCACCATCACTCACACACCATTAACGCCAGATAGGCCATTTAGAGTCTTGAGTTCACCTCCCATGTACAGGAAGTCCCAGGGTTATGAACGCCTGTACTTACAAACCAACCTCCGTAAAGCTTTTTATTTTAAAAAAACCGAGTTACACACAATGGTTCGTACTAATGAACGGACGGACTACTTTGCACAACGCTCAAAACACTGCGCGTTTCAGGCGGTTCGTCAGCCCAAGGGGGAACACCACACTGTCGCCGCCCCCCCCTTTTTCTCCCCAATTGTAACTGGCCAATTACCCTACGCTTCTGACCATCCCGGTCGCTGCTCCACCCCCTCTGCCCATCCGGGGAGGGCTGCAGACGACCACATGCCTCCTCCCATACATGTGGAGTCGCCAGCCGCTTCTTTTCACCTGACAGTGAGGAGTTTCACCAGGGGGGCGTAGCACATGGGAGGATCACGCTATTCCCCCCAGTTCCCCCTCCCCCCTGAACAGGCGCCCCAACAAACCAGAGGAGGTGCTAGTGCAGCGATCAGGACACATACCCACATCCGGCTTTCTACCCGCAGACATGGCAAATTGTGTCTGTAGGGACGCCCGACCAAGCCGGAGTAATTGGCTGGATACAATTGGGGAGAAAAGAGGGGAAGAGAAAACCCCCCCCCCCCAAAAAAAAACGGAACTCGTTTGTAACCCGGAGACTGCCTGTACATCTTCTTGACCGTAGGGGGAACAGAGGTGCCAAGAGGAAAACCACGAGGCGATGGGGGAAGACATACGAACGCCACACAGAAGTTTTGACCATCTTGCTGTGAGAAAACAGCACTAATCACTAACACAGTGCGACATCCTGCCAGGGATTGTGTTCAGTTTAAATATTTAGGGATGAATTCTAAGTAGCCGCACACCAAGGAGGCTACTCATGTGCAATTTGGGCTGAGCAAAATGGTGACTCCACCGGGGTTGTGGGTAACAGCTTCAGCTCCTGCTGTGGTAAGCCTCTCTAAATATGTCAGGACATCTCATACCGCAAAAGGCTTCAATTAGAAGTGTGGCGTGTGTTATGAGAGAAAATAAATTGTGGACCAAAAAGGAGACTGCCATTATCATATCAAATGTGATCTTATGTCAATATATTATGGATTACCCACTGCAGGCATTCTTACTCAGGGTAAATAAGGACAGATATACACAGACAAATGGAAATCGAAGTGAGACGGAATATTGCTATCGACTACAGTTTGTTTCATGAAAAAAAATATCTACATTTAACAACTGTTGTTCTTTCTAAGGCAAGGCTTGCAGCCAAGTTTTCTCTAAAGACTTACCAGAGATTAGAGAAACTGCGACAGCGCCACCATTCAGCTGAGAGATGTTCTTCATGCCAGATAATGTCATAATCCAGCTGCCATTTGACACGTGTGTACATTTCTGTTCTCCACGGCTTTCAAGAAAATAGCTTGGATAGATGCCTGTGAAGCCACGCTGATCACTGCAGTGCATGTACGGAAACTGCGGTACTTTTGGCACCGCTCCATCTAATCACATGAGTAATTATTTGCCTCCCCTTTTGTAGAAATTGATATTGACATGAATTCCTCTGACGCGGGCTGTTCATTCCACTCACAAAATGCTTTTTTTTTTTTGTGTTTGTGTGCTTATGCTCAAAAGAGGCGTCACGTCTTCGTGCACAGTTCACAGGAAAACATAGCTTTAACAAGTTTGTGAAATTACTGAGAAAATAACTTGTACTTCAAACAACACCAGTTTTAGAATCGTCCATAAATGGGAAGAAGTAAAAAGGATGCTACAGGTTGGCCAACCACATTGGTGCAATTCTCCAAAACAAAAAAACAAAGGGCGTGGGGGGGGGGTGTCCGGGTTTTGAAAACGATTCTCATCCACCGGTGAGAAATTCCATTTCCCCTCGCCGGGCGTAGGACTGAGATGGCTACGGGAGTGGCAACCAAAACAAACCTGAGCACCTCGTGTTCTCTGGCTCTCATTCTAATTGGCACCAATCAATTGAGCCTTTATTACAGGGCCAAGATGGATAACCTAGCCTGCCTTCCCCGCCATCTTAATGGCCTCACACTTGCTCCCTGCTCCTCTGCTTTAATCCCGGAGGAGCAGAGACACTTTTAATCCCCCCTCCCAACACACACACACACACACACACACACACACACACACACACACACCCCTCTCCCAATGGGCCAGTAACATAAAACCTCAAAACTCATCATGCAGCTAACCATAGAACATCCCAAACACTGAGAGAAAATTGGGGGTTCCTTAGGGGTCCTTCAAAGAGCCCCGGGGTGCCTCGAAGATCAAAAAGATGCCTTTGGGAAGCATGTACGAAACAAGCATAGGTTTCTTCAAGGCTTCTTAACCAAACTTTTTCACAGGCTTTCAGAAGGATTTACATGTTTGGAGGAGTTCTAACTGTGCCTGGATTAACACCGGCTACATGAGAGGGGCCCGATTTAATTGTTCAGTCCCAGTATTTGTTCATTACCAATAATTGTCATGGGTGACGGTAATATTAAGTTAAAAGCTGAAATAAATTAGATGACATACAAAAGTGTAATCACGGCATATATACTCATTAAATAGTATTTTCGTTCCCGCCTGCAGGCTTATCCAGTTTTAAATTGAACGTTCCCCCCTTCCATTCCCGATGAAGCCTTGCTTTCCCTAGGTTTTCCCAACAAAACCTCGTCTATATGAGTTGAGAATACTTTCTGAGCACACCACTGGACGTGTCTGTACTCTGCATGGAATCCACAACATGCTGCACTCTTGCAGCATCTGTGTGCATTCAGATGACTGATCAGAGGTGCATGTCTGGCTCAGCATTGAGAAATACGTGTATACATATATATATTCCTTTGTTTCCCAGTAAGTAAACACAGAAAATACTGAGCAATATAAGTGACAGGTAGTATGGGGTACAATTAAAAAAAATGTCATTCCAAAGATGTATATCCAGCTAGTCTGAATAAAAATAAAAAAATTTAACCTGGAATTTATTGGCCAATCACAGACCATTCTGATTCCCCAACAGCATCAGCACTCTGCAAGCAAGCAAAGGTCTTTAACAGGGCTTTCACAACGTTACTTCATCGTGTTAACTTTGTACACATTGTGGCACCAATACCAGGCCCTTTTCCAAAAAGGCAAGGTTGAGGAGGAGATTATTTTTCCGGTTCACATTTTTTTTCCAGTCGTCTTTGGTGTCCGTGTAGACGGAGCACACTATTCCCCCACCCCCCCACCCCCCAAACAGGCACCCCGACCGACCAGAGGAGGCCCTACTGCAGCGACCAGGACACATACACATATCCAGTTTCCCACCCACAGATGGCCAATTGTGTCTGTAGGGATGCCCAACCAAGCCGGGGGTAACACGGGAATTCGATCCGGTAATCCCCGTGTTGGTAGACAAGGGAATAGACTACCACACTACCCAAACGCCCCCAGATAACTTTTAAATGTCTTGTAACACATTGGGACCAAAGATTAGAAGGAAAGACAGGATTTCCAAGGTGAGAAAATGAAGTTATAGTCGTCAGTCTGGGCTGATATTGAAATTAAAATGCCGGAACAATAACTGGTGTTTTAATTCTATGAGCTGCAACAAGACTTCGGGCTATCTTCTTGTAAATATACTTCTTTTTCACACACCCTTTCAGTTGTTTCTGAATATTTTCCTCCCCCCAAATTTCAGTCAGTATCGCTCGTCTCCTCATGGGTCCAAGACTCTGCAGCCATACCCGCCATGCCTCTTTTACCGTCTGCTCGTAATTAAAAAAAAAAAAATCTTTTTTATTTATCTATTGTTGTGAAGGAAATAATCATTCTGCGAGACTCATCCGGACACCGTGCCATCCGGATGTATTCACTAGCTTTCACACTTAAAACAGCTGACAGTGCAAGACTGATGTGGATGTATTCTATAGTGTGAAAGCCCTATAAGTAACGTTTGGTCTTGGAGAACACTGGTTTCTGACTGGCTGAAGGGTATGTGTCAAGTAAGGGAGAATCCACGACAAGGTGTGCACTAAAGGATTTTCACACCCTCTGTGAAGGCAAACCTCCTTCGTGTCGGGCAGTTCTTCGCCTCAGCATCAACTTCTCGTGCATTATCCCTCACTTCTCATCTCATCTCATCTCCCCGAGAATCGCCACCTTAATGTGGTGGAGGGGTTTGGGTGTCCCGGTGATCCTAGGAGCTGTGTTGTCAGGGGCAATAGCTCCTGGTAGGGTCTCCCAAGGCAAATTGGTCCCAGGGGAGGGGCCAGACTAAGAGCGATTCCCAAGAAACCCAATGAAATTACAAAAGCAAAGCTACAGCGCCTCGCCCAGAAAAGGGAAACCCGGGTCCCCTCCTGGAGCCAGACCTGGGAAGGGAGCTCGCCAGCGAGCGTCTGGTGATTGGGCCTTGGCCTGAAAAAGCAACATGGAGCCACCACCCCGTGGACCTACCTCCCGCAGGGATGACCATTGGGGTAGGGTGCAATGCAGGCTGGGTGGCAGGCAAAGGCAGGGACCGGGACGTGCCGACTTCCAGCATCGCAGACTGGTCCTCGGGATGTGGACGTGGAATTATCCCTTACTTAACTTTCATAATAACACATACTGTTCAGAAATCAAGGATTATTTGGTACAAACACTGCCTTTGTAATGGCATCATTCCCATCTTCTTTGTTGTTTTTTGTTGACCATGCAGCGATAGCATGGGTTACACTGCCTCGTAACTGGGATGAGTTCAAATCTAATATCCATTTTGTGTCAGCTTGTAGCCTACAGTACAAACAGAGGATCAATATTGTGTTATGTACTGACAAAAATTATAATCTGGGCAATGTTTAGAAGGTTTTGTTTTGTTGTTTTAAATTAGACCGGCTGCTGTGAGTCTTCTCAGTGAGTTGGGGCCTGTTCCAGAAAGCAGGTTTAACAAACTCTTGAGTTTAAACCTGAACCCTGGGTTGACTAATTCTGGCTGTCAAACTCAGTTTCAGTACAGCTGATCTGAGTTAGTTCAGCCCACTCTGAGTGTGTTCACCCTGAGTCTAGCGCGTGCGTGACAACTACGCCGCCATCATCAATCGAGCTCCGATACTACGATTCACCATGGCAACCGGCGAGAAAAAAAGGTCGTCCTACTCCACCCCACTGGAGTAAGAAATATTAATGAATGCATATGCAGAATATGAGTTTATATTTAATAAAAAAAGCAATACAGGAGCAGCAGCAAAAGAACGAGCTGGCGTGGCAGAAAATTGCTGACCGAGTAAATGCACAAGTATTAATTGAAAAAAAAAGTTTTACATAGTATGTACCTGGCTTACATCTATGTACCATATGTAAGCCAGTATATAGAGGGGTGTTTCTATTAGTACTGCTGAAATGCTCTATCAGGGACCCTAAATAAGCATGCAATCATGATATTTCTGTGTCAGGATAGACTGAGTGATGTGTTGATGTGCACAGAAATGTTTTTATATGTAAATATTGCATAGGTTGTTTGATTGATATCAATTACCTGTGATTTGTCTCATGGGGGGGGGGGGCTTCCAGCATAAAGTCAGGGGTAGGGGCTCCTCTGGGGAGCCTAGCTTGGGTCTGGAAAGGCAGCAGGTGCTAGAGCCCTATAGTCAGTGGCCTAGTGTCGGCCATTTTTCTTGTGTTCATTTGAACAACCGCACTTTGCATTTGACTGGTGTAACAGTCTCATTTATACCGTCGTAATATGTGGTATTATAATTACACAAAATCTGTGTATAGTTTTTCTGTAAATTACTTGCTAGCTTAAACTTACCATGTAGCATGCTAACTTATTCCTGTGTCATTTAATTTGTGTAGGAGCTGAAGAGTACATGTCGCTACTGACCAGAGGATTTTGGTTCTTTTTTTTTTTTTTAACTTTGTCAGGTATGTTTTATATATTTTAATGTACTGACTGCAACATTATCGGCCTTTTGTACTGTACATGAGAGGGGCTGAAGAGTATACGTTGCTATTGAACGGAGGATTTTGGTTTTTTTTAACTTTGCCAGAGAATAAATGGAGATCGCCTCCAAAGATATCCTGGTCTGGACCAATTCATCAAACACAATGCACGCGAGACACCACCGGTTACACTGGTGACGGCAATAAACAAAGCACCCGGTGAAGTTTTGCGTCCATGTCTCCTTCTTCTACCACTGGGCAAATTCCTACAGTCACTAACAATGAGAACCCCTTCGGGTAAATTCTGCATAGAGAGAGACTACACTGATAAAGTATATCAGATCTATTGACTTGTTATATTTCCCATTATCCCTTCTTGCTCTTCCCACTATTCTAACACTCTATGCAAGCCTCAAAGATTTACAGTTCATTCACTCAACATTCATTAATCTTTTTTGTGCAGCATGCCAACTTACAATGAGAGAGATCATGTGTTAACAAGGCCCTGTGATGGACTGGCAGCCTGTCCAGGGTGTCTCCCCGCCTGCTGCCCAGTGACTGCTGGGATAGGCTCCAGCATCCCCGCGACCCCGATTGGGATAGACGGCTTGGATAATGGGTGGATGGATGGATATTTTAACCAGCGGCTCAAAGATCTGGCCCAATGTTGGTGAGCATCCCATACCATACTGTAGCATGACACTACATCCCAGCCTAGCTCGCCCCTGTGCATCTACTTCCCTACTGCAGAAAATGAAAGATCTTCAACATAGATCACTTAAGTAAAACACAATTATATCACAATCAAATTTAACAGCCCTGTAACATTTTAAATGTTGCATGATGTTCCGAGAATCACGTTACTATGAATAAATAAGAGGACTTGAGAACATCGTACACATTGTCGTTCCCAGTCGCTTCAGAAAAGGACTCAAAAATAATTAAATAAAGAGTCACCTTGATTATCTCATGCGAGACACATCTCTGAACTCGTTTAAACCAAAAATGAAATTAAAAGCCAAGTGCGCCATCACTGTCGTCGACTTTAAATCATTAGTGAATTTTATTAGAAAGCTGAAATAATTGCAAATATAAATGCAGATGGGCACTTATAGATACCAGGAAGGTTAACACCAGCTCGTCAACCGAGTTTTATAACCTCTTTTACATGTTTATAACTCTGAAATGTTTTCAGCCCTCAAGATGTGCTTGAGTGCCACATTCAGAGAACCTATTTCATCAACCACATCGATTTCAGCGACAGCCTGATAATGCCTCATAGTGTTGTTCTTGCCAAATGCAGCAATAAACACACACAGAGAGCGAGAGCGAGAGAGAAAGAGAGAGGAAGAGGAAGAGAGAGAGAGAGAGGAAGGGGGAGAGGATGAGAGCAAGGAAGAGGAAGAGACAGAGAAAGCAAGAGACAGAGATGAAAGAGAGATGAGAGAGGGAGAAAGAGGAAGAGAGGAATAGAGATAGAGAGATGAAAGAGATGAGAGAGAGGAAGAGAGAAAGACAGAGATGAAAGAGAGAGAGAGAGCAAGAGAGAGAGAGCGAGAGGTGTAGAGACATACAAGGTAAGGGAATTGATCAGTGCAATTCAAGTATGGACAGGCCTCTAATAACTTTGTATTAAACTAAAACTGAGGAAACAAGCAACGGATCAATGAGTTCCCAGCTATTTGGATGTTTTCAACAAAAGAGATATGTTTTTCCTCTGTGAAGGTTTGTTCTATAATAACATAGCTCTTGGATATATCTCAATTCAGCAGTTGCCCCCGCAATCGTTCATACTCTATTAAGGAGGCAAGTGAATTGTGAAAAAACGTGTGTGTATGTGTATGTGTGTGTGTGTGTGTGTGTGTGCTCTTCGACATGGTTGAGTCTATTTGGGTTAGGGCACCAAGCACCGCTGCACTACAACAGCAGGCCATGGGGATGCTTTGGCTTCCCATCATCTATGCAACGCTCCAGCTCAGTTTAACCACAGGGGCTGCAGAACCACAGGGTGCTTTGGCCTGCGGAGCATGCTCTGCTGCCGTGTTCTGCTGCAATAATTAAAGGAATAATCCAAGTAAATAAATAAAAATAAATAAATAAATAAAAAGTAAAAGTAAGAGGGTTTCCTCCGGGTGCTCCGGTTTCCTCCCACAGCCCAAAGACATGTAGGTCAGGTGACTCGGCCGTACTAAATTGTCCCTAGGTATGAATGTGTGTGTGTGTGTGTGTGTCGGCCCTGTGACGGACAGGCGGCCTGCCCAGTGTGTCTCCCCGCCTGCCACCCAATGACTGCTGGGATAGGCTCCAGCATCCCCGCAACCCTGAGAGCAGGATAAGCGGTTTGGATAATGAATGAATGAATATCAAGTAAACTCAACATGTTATAACATCTTGAGTTTTTTTTAATTTATTTTTGAGTTTGCTTGATATTGTCTGTTGTTGAAGATGTAGGATTTATTTCTCTCCTCATTTTTTTTTCGGGGGGGGGGGTTAAATTCCCAGGTTGGTAAATGAGAACAAAAACATGGTTAGTCTCATAACGCCCATCACACTCACTCACTCACACACACACACACACACAGTACAAATGACATGCATATAATCACACACACATGCAAAATATGTATGTAAGTGCATACAATACGAATAAGACATACATATGGTAAGAGCAATGCATGCATTTGAAGACTCGGCCGCTTTGTGAGAAAGAGCAAATGAGGGCCTTTGTCTTATTAGAACCAACATAATGCTATTTCAATTACAAAAGGAATCAGATGTAGGTCAGGGAAAAAATAAAAAAAGTGCTCCAAGAGCCAGACGTAGCACAGACAGGACACACCGTCAACATCCCCCTATGATGAAAACAGACATTGCTACTCACCTCACGTGCCTGAACATTTTTTTTAAATAATAAATAAATAAATATAAATGATTATCAGGGGAAAAAATAGATATACATTATGTGACAGGCATGCTACGTGACGAAGTAAATGCTGAGTGACTGTATTAAACATGCAGCAGTCGCACAACACAAATTGCTAACGTGATGTCAGACGACTCCCGGTGGAATCTGAGCTGCAATCAGCTGACAAATGCAAAACACTGGGGTACCAAAATTATGGCCTTATTTTCTGGCCGGTGATTTGCACTTCCGTTCACATAAATGCATTTGTTAGACATGTTTTCAAACGATTAAAGTTCTATTTGCTGTATACAAAGTACAAATTTGATTTAGTCGGGGGGTTTATTCATGATGGTGGTGGTGGTGGTGGTGGTGGTGGGGTCCTTCTATGCTTTCTGTGCATCAGTGCTTTCAGTTTTCATGAACTGTGTTTTCTCTTCGGAGCCCCACGGTACTCAAGGCCCATTTTATGTTACTCCATAGCCACAAACTCAAGTTTGCTCTCACATGACGCCATCACTCAATCAGAACAACTTTCCCATCTATCTATCTATCTATCTATCTATCTATCTATCTATCTATCTATCTATCTATCTATCTATCTATCTATCTATCTATCTATCTATCTATCTGTCTGTCTGTCTGTCTGTCTGTCTGTCTGTCTGTCTGTCTGTCTGTCTGTCTGTCTGTCTGTCTGTCTATCTATCTATCTATCTATCTATCTATGACCTTGTACAGTGTGGAACAAGAGTTCCTACGGTGCATGGAGTGGGACCCATATTGTGATGTTTTAAGGTGCACCATAGAAAATGATGTACCGTATTACCAGGGCAGTTACACTGGAACTGTATCAGACACTTATTCTCGCATCACCATAAAAGCATGGGTAAACAAACAGGAGTTGTTGCCGCAGCCATTAAAGAGAAGAAATAAAGGCATGAACTTGACCTATAGCGACACGCCATACAGTTTGATGTGTGTTAGTTAAGGGATGAATAAAACCAGATCTGCAGAATAGGAGGGTGTGGATTTTGAAGGGCCCAGGAGATATTCTGGAAAGGTTTGCCATTATGTGTCACAACAAACACGCAGACACACAATCACACTCACGCCTATTCAAATCACCATGTCGCCCCGACACTCAACGAATAATACTGCTTCACATGCTAGCAGCTGACTTCTCTTTCCATTTCATTCTGCTTTTTTCAGCTGTTTTTTTTGGGGGGGGGCGGGGAGAGAACCTGCGAAGTCACATTGTAATAGTACATTCAAATTCACCACCCTTCCCACATGGGACCACAGTGTAAACTTTAGAAATGATCATCTGAAACAGCATCAAGGAATCAGAATCAGAACCATATTTACTGCCAAGTACAAGAACATACAAGTGTCTTTATGCATGCTCAACAATCCAGGTGTATAAATCACAGAAAGGTGAATCAGCTCATCTGGACACAACATTCATTGAGAGAAACATCTCATCACTCGTCTAAGTGACCTCTTCAGTCTCAACTGACTGCAGGTATCCCCACCCTAATAAGCAATACAGTGGCATAACAACCGAAACCACTGATCAGTTTCATATGCAAATTATCATGACCATTAACTAGAGTTACAATGGCCATGTGTACTATTCACAGAGGATTTGGGAATAGTTGCGATCACAGCATTGTACGATGGCAATAGATGTACTCTTAGCACCCCCCCCCCCCAAGTCTACACCCATCTACAGGCCAGTGGCCACTCGTTCAGGGATGAGGATGTGCACATCCTTGACAGGGAGGAACGCTGGTTTGAATGGGGAGTCAAAGAGGCCATCTATGTGAAGAGGGAACGACAATCCCTGAACCAAGGTGGGAAGGGGGGGGGGCGAAGAGTACATTTGTTGCCGTCTTACAACGCTGTGATTGCAACTATTCCCAAATCCTCTGTGAATAGTACACATGGCCATTGTAACTCTAATTCAGTGTTTCCCAACCCAGTCCCCAAGGAACCCCTATCCTGCAGATTTTCTTTGCAACCCTGAATAGGTACCTGTTTGTAGTTATTCAACCAATCAGCAATGAATTATGTCAGATGTTGCACACCTTGCATAATTAAGTGCTGTGAGATGATTGGTTGAGTAAGTACAAGCAGGGCTACCTATGCAGGGTTACAATGAAAATCTGCAGGATAGGGGTTCCTTGAGGACTGGGTTGGGAACGCTGCTTAATGGCTACGCCTATTTGCATATGAAACCGATTGTTGGTTTCGGTCGTTGTTGCTGTGTTGTTTATAAGGGTGGGGATCAGTTGAGGCTGAAGAGGTCACGTAGATGAGGGATGAAGCATTTCTCTAACAATAAACATTGTGTTCAGATGAACTGATCTAGGGGTGCGCGGTATATGAGGTAGATGGTATAAATGATATAAATTTGGCCTACGTAGAGATTTGGACTCTACCGACCAATCGCGATAACGCTTGTTGATGACGTCATCGTATCTGCCTCAGTGTGACAATGGCTTCAAGCACAGAGACCACGGAGCAGGAGGAGCTGGTTAAAAAAACCGGTGCTACATCAGTGATTTGGACTTGGTTCGGATTTAAAAAGTCGGATAGTGAGCAGAAAAATGTCATTTGCAAGATGTGTCGAATGACAGTGCCTGCAAACAAAGGTAACACGAGCAATTTGTTCTACCATCTAAAAACAAAACATGTCCTCGAGTATGAGGAGAGCCAGAGGATGCGCTCGACTCAAACGCCCAGTCAGTCTCCGAACACAGGAGGGAAGAAAAAAGTTTGCCCTACTACCCAACCGCAGACCTCTATTGCGCAAGCTTTTTCGAAGAGTACTCCCTATGATAAAAAGAGTAAGCGTTGGACTGACATTACAAAAGCCATTACGATACACTTATGCAAAGACACGGTCCCTTTCCAAACAGTGGAACGCAGCGGGTTTCAAGACATGATTAAAACCCTTGATCCACGATACATAGTGCCGAGCCGTAAGTACTTTAATGAGACAGAAATGCCCAAACTGTACGGCCAGCTCCGAGAGAAAGTTGAAAATGACCTCCGTGAATTAAAGTATTTCGCAACTACTACGGACTTGCGGTCGAGTTGCACCACGGAGCCTTATATCAGCCTCACGAAGCAAGTGAACTGGAGTAAACACCAAAGTTTAGTGTTTGTGTTTGCAGCTTGATTTTAATTTGAAATATGCTGTTTTTTTTCTTAACTGAAAAGATGCTAAGTGTACTTTAAGTATTTCTTTCTTAAAAAATATCTGCAACTTGAGAAATTTGGTGTTGAGTAACACTTTTGCACTATAGAACAAAAGCCTGTTGTACTTGAAGTAGTGTTATTTAGAGTATCTACTTTATTTTTGTGTTCTTTAAGATGTAGAAAAATTAGTGTTTGGTAACTTTTGCACTATTGTGCATTACAGAAAACAACCTGTTGTACTTGAAGTACTGTTTACAATATCTAGTTTATTATTGTGTTCTTGAAGTGAGAAATTGTTGTTGGCAACCTTTTCACCGTTTTTGCAATTTACATTATAGAAAACCTCTTTTACGTGAAGTACTGTTTACAATATCCACTTTATTTTTGTGTTCTTGAAGAAGTGAGCAATTGTTGTTGACAACATTTTCACTATTTTGCATTTAGAAAACAGCCTGTTGTACTGTTTTTATTTAAAATACCAGCAATGTTATTTGTGTTCGTTTGCACTATTTTGCACCATAGAGTGCTGAGTTTTAATTTTGAGTTTTGAGATCTGCACAATAAATGTTCTCAAAATTACATGATATCTGTTTTTGTTTTTTGTTGTTGTTTTTTTTATCAATTTAGCTTTGCTAAGGGACTATATAACCCATTCAGAAACACTTCCATTATAATTTTTACACTTAAGTTTATATCACGATATATACCGTTACCGTGAAGGGATTCAATTTATACCGCGATATGAATTTTAGGTCATATCGCCCAGCCCTAAACTGATCCACCTTTCTGTGAAGAACATACAAGGAATTTGCCTTGGTATGTTGGTACAAGAGGGACAAATTAACAATAAATCCACTTTAAGCCACTTTATTTTTGTCATTGTACAGGTTAGCATTTAAGCCATCCTACTGTATAGGAGCAGTGGGCAGCTGCAGCGCCCGGGGACCAACTCCAGTTCTTCTTTCCATTGCCTTGCTCAGAGGCATGCATGTCTTTTTGATGGTGGGTAGGAAACCCACGCAGACAGGGGGAGAACATGCAAACTCCACACAGAAAGGATCTGGGACAGCCTGGGGTTCAAACCCAGGACCTTCTTGCTGTGAGGCAACAGTGTTAACCACTGGGCCACTGTGCCAAATAAAAAGCAAAGATAAAAGATAGGAAGAATAATAAATAAAATATATATTTAAGATGAAATAGAATAAAAATAAAAGGAAGGTGCAATAAGGTGCAATCACCACTGGTTCAGAGTTGAACAAGAGACCACGTGGCGGCCCAGCGCTGGGTGGCAGAAGCTGTATTTATTTAGTTAAATTAGAATTTTAAGAAGTTATTTACATAATAAGAGTTATTTACAGGGTAGTGAAGATTTTATGCAGGGTGTCCATATACAGAGAGCACAGTAGGAAGATAAAAGGGGGGTGGGGGGCAGTGTCAGGCTCTGTGGGTGTCTGGGGGCTTGTTAGAAAGGCCTACTGCTGTAGGGAAGAAGCTGTTCTTGTGGTGCGAGGTTCTGGTTTTTATAGACCTTAGCCTCTTGCCAGGGGGGAGTGTTTTGAAGAGACCATGGCCTGGGCGGGAAGGGTCGGCCATGATCTTTCCTGCTGGCCCAGTGTCCTGGAGGCGTACAGGTCCTGGAGGGATGGCAGGTTGCAGCCAATCACCCTCTCAGCAGAGCGAATGATACGCTGCAGTCTGCCCTTGTCCTTGGCAGTGGCAACAGCGTGCCAGATAGTGATGGAGGAGGTGAGGACGAAACTCAATGATGGCGGTGTAAAAGTGCAATATACAATACACTGTAAGTATAGGTCACATCCACAGCTGCCCAGGATGCCTCCTGTCCATTTCACAGCTGAATCTGTATTGACTAAAAATATATTGTTGATGTGGGGCAACACGGTGTGACTATGGGAAGCATTTTAACTTCACAGCAGGGGAGACCCACGGTGTCTGTGTGGAGTTGATTTGTGCACTGGTTCCCTCCCGCAGCCCAAAGATATTTACATCAGGTTGGAGTTGGAGATCCGGAAATATTCATACATTTGAATGGGAGTCGGTGAAATGTGTATCTTATTTGCAGACCTTGACCTGAAATAGCAAACCTCCTCGCAGGGAGTCTCTTTGTCCAGCGAAAGCAAGGAAGGATAGGCTCAAACCTCCTTTGAAACAGTACATCAGAAAACGCTATAAATAGAAGGATATATTATTTGAGTCCTAAAAACACTTATTACGAGTCAAATTACCGAGCATATCCATCTGACTATTCACTCTCTCTTTTCAATGTTGGCTGGTTGGGGGGAGGGGGGTCTAAGTGTGTGTGCATGCACACGTGTGTTCGTGGGGCTGTTTGTGTTTGTGTCTATGGGGTTGGTGATTCATATCTTCGGGGGTACTGCTGGTATAATATTTCATCTACAGCACCAAATATAGCTGATAGGACCTGCCTTTTTGATCCGTGGTCATCCTAAAAACAAAACGACTGCTTCATTTCTGCCTTCGTTTCATCCCCCTTTCATATTTCAAAATATTTCATTAGCCTGGTTTTGTTAAAGGCCTGGGGTTTTTAAAGGACATGAAAAGGTCATGGAACCTGAGAGAGCGAGAGAGAGAGAGCGAGAGAGAGAGAGAGAGAGAGAGAGAGAGAGAGAGAGAGAGAGAGAGAGAGAGAGAGAGAGAGAGAGAGAGAGAGAGAGAGAGAGAGAGAGAGAGAGAGAGAGAGAGACAGACAAAGGGAGAGACAGACAGACAGACAGATACAGACAGAAAGAGAGACAGACAGGGTGACAGACAGAGAGCAAGACAGACATACAGAGAGAGAAAGAGAGAGAGAGAAAGAGAAAGAGAGAGAGAGAGAGAGAGAGAGAGAGAGAGAGAGAGAGAGAGAGCACTCATAGAAACTTCAACGGACTAGCGAATGCTTTTTGTTTGCTTAAATAACCACCATCTTTGTACTCTGTATTATTAAAACGGCAACAAAGCGAGACCCCTCTGCCCTCGGTGGGCTGCAACATACAGCTAATCCAGCTGGAAAACATGTGACACTGAATTAATGCTCACTTAAGATGCATCCTGGGATTACCCTTTGCCGAGGGAGAAACAAAATCACACTAGTGGTTTCAAACCTTAGACAGATTGATTGACACCCCATCAGGCCCTGTCCTCGCACCATATGCCAGCTCATGCTGATAAGCTGCAGGCAATTCATCATAGTCAAAACAGAACACATCCTGGCCCCGCAATGCTATAACCATTTGTAAACTTTGGATTTCAGTTTTGACATCAAAAATGGGGGGGGGGGGGCAAATTATAATTTTTTTTCCCCGTTGACATTATTATTTGAGCAGATCCGCTCCTCAGAACAACTGCTCACGGGACACGGAGCTGGTTGAATCCTTCCTGTCTTATCCCCCCAGCCAGTATTTGGGCTCAGTCCAGAGAGCTGTGTTGATATCAAATAAAATGCGATTATGGCCTCTAAATTTGCCATCTGATTGGCCAGATCACTGAGCAGGCGGGCAACAATCTTTACTAATTCCATTAAACCTTGGAAAACACAAAGGCCAGCTTCGACTCGGGTCCCCAGCGAAAACCGGTTTAATCTGTGACGAGCACAGTTTATTCGGATACGGGTTGTACGGAAATATTTAATGAGTTTGAGTCAAAAACAAAGAGTACCATTTGTGAAGAGACACACAGCAGCTGTGCTGAACATGGTGGCATGTCCGATGCTGGGCTGACAACTGGAAATTGCACGCTCCATTTCCTGTGCATATAGTTTGACCAACTGAAGGGAACACGTTCTCAGCCACATCAGAAACTCTATTATAGGTTCCCTTTGATGCATTATGTGCGGCTAAAAATGATTCTGCAGGAGGAGACAAAATGTGATTGCTCTTTGAATGAAGTCCAACATCATCAGGGATAACGAGCTTGATCCGATCACTTGGCATCTTTTTCAACTTTATAAAACTGCAGGTTGCTGATATGGTATACCGACGCCGACAGCCGTTCTCTGGAGTTCAGCTTATGCTATGCAAGCGTTTCTGGGTCCAACCTCATATGAGTCACTCTTTTATTCTTTAATTACTTTGGTCAATTTCCTGCATTATGAGAGTATGGTTTAATGAGCTTAGTACCTAAGGTGACGCTAGAGGCTGCAAAATATTATGAATCCCAAATCTAAATAATTGTCCTTACTTTTGATGAGTCACCCAGAGGGCCAAATTTAGATTTCGTCTGATTTTTTATTTTTTATCTTTTGAATTTCCCCCCTTTTTCTTCCCAATTGTATCTGGCCAATTACCCCACTCTTCCGAGCCGTCCTGTCGCTGCTCCACCCGCTCTGCCAATCCGGGGAGGGCTGCAGACTACCACATGCCTCCTCCCATAACATGTGGAGTCGCCGGCCGTTTCTTTTCACCTGACAGTGAGGAGTTTCGCCAGGGGGACATAGCACGTGGAAGGATCACGCTATTCCCTCCAGTTCCCCCTTCCCCCTGAACAGGCGCCCAAACCGACCAGAGGAGGCGCTAGTGCAGCAACCAGGACACATACCCACATCCGGCTTTCCACCTGCAGACATGGCCAGTTGTGTCTGTAGGGACGCCCGACCAAGCCGGAGGCAACACGGGGATCGAACCGGAGATCCCCCTGTTGGTAGGCAAGGGACCAGACTGCTATGCTACCCGGACGCCCCTTCATCTCATTTTTAACCTGATACATCTCTCCCAGTGTGTGACCACTCAGCCAGCTTACAATAAGGGGGACACAGGTTAACTTCCCAATCATCTCTCATTAAAGGCGAAAGCGGTACAACTCCTCCACTGAAAACATACCAGCGAATTTATTGCTTACTTTTAGGATATTTCACCAGGGGCTCACTCGGCACTGACCTCATGGGCCATTTTGGATGATAGATTTCAGTGGTAATAGCCTTTTTAATATTACTGTTTGTTACTAAGAGCATCTGAGTCAGCAGGGCATAGCTTTAAACGCTTAATGGGGCAAAATAAATTGCCACACCGAGGGAAAGATACAGCACTAATCACACCATTAACATTGAGCATCAACCCGTGTTTGTTGGAAGCATTGAGAAATGAACTCGGGTCAAATCAAATTAAGGGCACGGGACCTGCATAAACACAGGCTGATATGCACCCCCTGCCCGCCCCCCTCCTCCCATTTGCAAAATATCATTTATTTCACTCAACCTCCTTCCCATTACACGCGATTTTGTTTGTACCCTTCAACTAATTTTATCACGTTATCACGTGTTTGCCTGTTCCATTCTTCATTAAATAGAGTAGGAGCTTGGCTGTAAAATGTTAACGGGGGTTGTTATTACTCGGAGCGATTGTTTTATGTCTCTCTCCGTCCAAATAGTCGGACTAATTGTAGTGCGGTCCTTTGCAGATACTTGACGCTAGCTAACAATAATACCCTTCCAGGATCTTATTCGGGAATATATCATCTATAATTCTGTAGAGGCGGTCATGAATTGGAAATAAGTTGAACTTGCTAACCCTGGAAGAGTATGCACAGGTTTCAGATATGTAAGGTGTGGGTTTTCTTGAATTCTGCTTTATTGCATATCTGCCACAAAGGCCATCCTTCAGAACAGGATGAGATTGGAGATATCTTTTGACCACTATTCAATCAGATGTTTTAGAGAAAAATGAATCATCCTAGGCTCTTACAGCGTCTATGGCTGAGCGGCATGCTGCTTTCTCAGCTATAGACTGTGTAAAAGGGAGGGACCCACTGCTGGGGGAAATAGTTTTCTGCGTTTTTTTTTCTTTCTTCAGTGCATTAACTGACGGAAAATGCTTCAGATACATGCCTTTGGTTCATCAAATGAGCTTGGATAATGGATAATGAGAGCAAATCATCGTGTGAGATGCTTTTTTTTGACACTTGCCTCTTGCATTTAAAAAAAAAGAAAAGAAAAAGAAAACCCGTGAAATTGTCTTTACAGGCTTCAAGGCTTGACCCCTCCAAACATAATGGGTGAATAGTCCTCTCACATCTTTGCGGAGCTTTGGGGCCTGGAGATTTCCTAATGCTAAAGTGACTTTGCCTGTGATAACTGTGAAGGTCAAGGTGTGAAAGTAAGCCCAGATGCTAAAAAAAAAAAAAAAATCTTTGGATAAGGCCACAAAAAAAAAATTCTGTTGAAAGTCAGAGAAGTAACTGAGGAATGGGCAACTTTGAATGCTCCATTTTATCTCACAGAGATTTAAAGTAAACACAATGATAACATTTTAATTTTCCAAGTGAAACCAAATATATGCACATGGAACGCCTTTGAAGTTGCAGCTAAACTTAGCCATCATTCCCAGAGCATTCCGCTAAGACGGTGTGTGGGCACCACTTGGACAGTTTCTGTGCAAGTGCATTTGTTATAAAAACCCACTCAAATAATTATACTTCTGGCAATTATCGTCTTAATGCCTGAAGTGATTTGGGTTGTTTCCTTTGAGTTGAATCCACTCTGCTGTGCTTTTATACCATGAAAAATACCAACGTCCGTTAAACCAAAGTATGTCATGTGTCACTTAAAATAGGCATGACTGGGCGTCCGGGTAGCATAGCGGTCTACTCTGTTGCCTACCAACACGGGGATCGCTGGTTCAAATCCCCATGCTACCTCTGGCTTCATCGGGCATCCCTACAGACACAATTGGCCGTGTCTGCGGGTGGGAAGCCGGATGTGGGTGGGTGTGTCCAGGTCGCTGCACTCGTGCCTCCTCTAGTCGGTCAGGGCGCCTGTTCAGGGGGGAGGTGGAACTGGGGGGAATAGCGTGATCCTCCCACGTGCTGCACCCCCTGGTGAAACTCCTCACTGTCAGGCGAAAAGAAGCGGCTGGCCACTCCACATGTATCGGAGGAGGCGTGTTGTAGTCTGCAACCCTCCCTGGATCGGAAGAGGGGGTGGGGCAGTGACCAGTATGACTTGGAAGAGTGGGGTAATTGGCCGGATGCAATTGGGGATAAAAAGTGGGGGGGGGGGAATCCTCCTCCAAAAAAAAAAAAGACAAACGGTGGGCAGAATATCATCTCCTGGATTGACAAATTTGCAAGCGATCAAAAATAAGCAATGCAAAGGTCATAGTACTACGGTGCCCTAACTGTCCTTATACGGTGTTTGTTGACATCAACAAATCACATAACATTGGGGAAAAGACATACTAAAATAACAACTACCACGGGTGAAAGAAGGATTTATTTTTTCTAAATTGAGCAATTACAGCGAGAAGATGGGATCTTGCTCGGCAGGGAGAGGGAGACAAGGGGTACTTGTTGAAAAGATGAGTTTTCAGCCTCTAACAGAAGATGGGGGAGCAGTTGTGCCATAGGGGAGCCCTTAAGAAAAGAACGTGGAGAACAGACCTGCTGGCACCATGGCCAGAAAGGGAAAAAAAAAAGGGGAAAAAAAGTGAGTGGCAGGTAGTGACAGGAACATAACGCTGGACCGTATCCTGCAGGTACAGGATGGAGGGTGCTGATCCCCTTGCAGCCTCGCGGGCCGGCATCCGGACACTGAATTCAATATGAGCAGACGCGAGGCAGCTCGTGCGGGGAGAATAGCAAGAAGGCATGTTCATGAGAGGACTTCAACTGGGTCACCTAATTTGTGTAAGGAGGAGGACTCTTACAAATGTGTACACATGAAGCGAGAGCGAGTTAACGTGCCATAACAGCGCCGCCGTCTACTGACGTTTTAAACAGCTTGTGCAGGCGGTGAGACGTCTTCATAAGTGACACACGGAAAACGTCAAACATTGCTTTAAACGGGCAACCGCCGACTATTTGAATTTCAGAAACACGTCTTTTTTGTCAACCGTCACAAAGACAGCAGCGTTTTTGTTTTTTTCACAGCTCAACAAAAACATATGTGCATTTATTTACAAGCCACAGCTCAACAGGCAATCACCGAAGAAGACAAGCTATGTTCACAGATGAGCCGCAGTGAAATCTGTATACTTTTGTTGTTCGCCGTAAAGCAATCCCTGTATTTCCCGGGGGGCTCGGTGCCAGTGGCGGACGAACTGCATAGTGAAAACAACTGACCTGTTGTGTCACTCTCCCACAGCCATCATACTATGCCACTAAAATGAGTTGAATGATGATATGCGAGAGCAAAAACCTTCCCTGCTGCTGCATTACCATTGGTCACGAGACCTCAGAAACAATGTGCCTTGCTAGGAGTTCACTTGAATATACTCCCCCAACAGCACAGGATGGGAAAAAGCCCCCCCCCCCCACTTTTTCTCCCCAGTTGTATCCGGCCAATTACCCCACTCTTCTGAGCTGTCCTGGTTGCTGCTCCACCCCGTCTGCTGATCCGGGGGGGGGGGGGGGCTGCAGGCGACCACATGCCTCCTCTGATACATGTGGAGTTGTCAGCCGCTTCTTTTCACCTGACAGTGAGGTATTTCACCAGGGGGACGTAGCACATGGGAGGATCACGCTATTCCCCCTCCCTTCTGAACAGGCGCCCCGACTGACCAGAGGAGGCGCTAATACAACGACCAGGACATACACCCTCATCTGGCTTCCCACCCACAGACACAGCCAATTGTGTCTGTAGGGACGCCCAACCAAGCCAGAGGCAACACGGGGATTCGAACCGGCGATTCCCGTGATTGTAGGCAACAGAATAGACCGCTACGCTACCTGGACGCCTGAACTCTTTGATACACACTGAAGTCGACAAAGATTTGCTACACTTACACCACACATTTGTTAGTATTGAGGATGAACATGATTTTTTAATTTAATTAAATTTAATGAAAAATTTTCTGGCACAGGATTATTGCTGTCGTCCATGGGCTCCCCTTAGCGGCTGGGCCTCAGAAAGCAGTCCACCCCCAAACCCCCACCCTTATGGGCGGCCCTGGTGACATTCAACGATATTCAATTGAGTTTTTGACTAACAGTGGCGCTGGAAAGCACAGTAAGAAAAGTGGGTCCCTGTATTGTTTCTCTATTGTGTTCATTCTTAAAAGCATGCACATGAGGATGCGCACGCAAGCCATGAGCACGGAGGTGACATTTTACACTTTCTGCAGAAACAAAACGGATAGAAAACGAATAAGAAAACAACATGCAGCCCGTTGTCAGTGCAGCAACTAACTGCTTTTGAAAGCAAAGACATATAGGATAGAATTATATAGAATATAGAATGTAATATAGAATGGAGAAAACAAAAAGGTAAAGAAGGAGATCACTTAAATATTGGGGAGACAATTCAACAAGTGGTCGCAATAACGTGCCATTATTTGCCAATTAAAAAGAGAAGAGGAAGAAGATTGCAAGCCAATGTAAGCAATGCGGCTTTCAAAACAAAAGAAAAAGGAGGCGCGCTTACGATCTCGATCTGGCAGCAGGTCGCTACGTTTTTATAGAGTCCCGCTGCTCAAAAGTTGATGCCCAGAAACGTCTCGTACACAGCAAAACACGACAAATGAGAAAATACAGGCTGAAGACAGGGTCTGTGCAGATACCTCAAGCTCACCTCCAGCTGATGTGTGGGTGAGCGTTCTCGCGCAAAATGGCTGCCGTGCATCACCCAGGTGGGTGCTACACATTGGTGGTGGTGGTTGAAGTGAGTGACCACTTCAATGTGAAGCACTTTGGGTGTCTAGAAAAGCGCTACATAAATGTAATGACTACTATTATTATACAGACACCGCCACACACGTCTAGTGGGTCATAAGTGATGATTGAGAGGGATTATTTTTGTCTGAGTCTACACCGATTTTTAGGAAAATCCTACTCGTTCTACCATTAATGTCTTCTTCAGCGTTAATTTCGATATTATATTTGTAACTGGCAATGTAAAATAGTGTATTTTTTTCTCTTATGCAGTGACAAAGTAAGTTTTGTCTAAAGTAAAAATAGCAACCATTCATGGAAGTCATAGTAGCAGTTGTAGTTGTACTAGTAGTAATAATAATACTACTGCTAGAGGTAATAATACTACTAGTAATACTACTATTAAGATAGACAGATACCTAGATACCTAGATAGATAGATAAATAGAGTTAGTAGTAATTAATACTAGTAATACTACTACAAGGGCAGTCCAACTACTAGCTGCAATAGTATCACAAGTAGCATTAAAGTACCAGGAGTTTTAACTCTCGTTTTACCTTGATAGTGACTTGTTTGTGAGCAAATCTCTTAACGAAGGCCAAAATGTTCCCATTGCGCAAGGTACCGCGGAGACATGGCAACAGAGGCAGGAGGAAACTTTAGCATCCCTCACGGGCAAGTTGATCTTGTAGATCTGTAACACTGTGACAGGATGAGTTTTATCCTATTTTGCGTGCACCAGATCTGTCTGTCTGTCTCACCCCCCCCTCCTCTTGCAGCTGTGAGGTACAAACATCCCTGATTGTCCTTGATTGACTGACAGAGGAAGAACAACCCTCCAATGATAGCGAGAGGAAGGGCAACGTGAATGCATAATGCGGCTCCGCTGTGTTGTTGTCTCGGGTATTCAAATTGTGTTTGTAGAGAAGAGGAATCCGAATCCGGGCTGTGCATAAACTCCCTTTGATTGACTGTTGATAAATGCCCGGGAGATCACTGGAGGTAATCTACTGTATAATGGAAAGGTTTGATATTGACAGCTATCCAATAAAATTCATTCCTGACTCCGGTATTCCCTCCAGGTGGATAAACAAGGATTTCCACAGAGTGCCGTGCTAATTAAATAAATAAATGTCTTAACAACATTAGCTTTATTTCACAGAAAAGCGCCTCGCCATGATCTCTCAGTCTGCTCAGGTTCCCCTCTTCCTCTAAACGTGGCTGGATCTGTGCTCGACAATGAAATATTCATTACTCGCCGGTATTTCCACATCTGATTTAGTCGGCATTTCCACTGGAATCTAAATCTTCAGCCTCATCTCAGGAACTTATTGGTTTTACTTTTAAGGCACGTGGCGGGGCTAGTCCCCAGAGAAGACTTCCAATGTTTCTCCTCCATGAAGATACGAACAAAAAGGTAACTAATTTCCAACATCTGCCACCCCTGAGAGTTCAGATTATCTTATGACTGGAACAAAAAGTTGAGCTCTGTTTTGACTGAATGATGATGACGATGATGGATTCAAAATGGTGAAAAACAGAGGAGTAGGCGTTAAACTGCATTTTCATCATCAATGTGCTAATGTGCTGGTGTCCACGACAGTGTCACAAACTCGGGGAAAAAATGTAAAAAAATTGAACATTGTGCTCGTATGACATAATGTTTGATGCTGAGACAACCAAGGTTTCATCTGTGGATGATTAAAACTTAAATGAAAATCTGATCAAATAGGGACTGCTGACTGATCCCACCCCCCTTTTCTCCCCAAATGTACTTGGCCAATTACCCTATTTTCCGAGCTGTCCCAGTCGCTGGTCCACCCCCTCTGCAGATCCGGGGAGGGCTGCAGACTACCACATGCCTCCTCCGATACATGAGGAGTCGCCAGCTGCTCTTCACCACACAGTGAGGAGTTTCGCCAGGGTGACGTAGCGTGTGGGAGGACCATGCTATTTCCCCCCCAGCCCCCCCCCCGAACAGGCACCCCCCGACCGACCAAAGAAGACGCCAGTGCAGCGACCAGGACACATACGCACATCCAGCTTCCCACCCGCAGACACGGCCAATTGTGTCTGTAGGGATGCCCGACCTACAATCCGAACCGGCAATCCGCATGTTGGTAGGCAATGGAATAGACTGCTATGCCACCCAGATGCCCCTCCAACCAAAATTCTGCCCAAATAACTTGAGTTAAAACGTGTCAGTTACAACGCCCAAGTCAAATAAGATGATGGATTTCAGTGCAAAACTGTTCTCATTTCTTGACAAATACACGACACTACTGCACTCACTGTATATTCTTACATACTGCTGTACTTTCGTTCTTACAGGGTTAAGCAAAAAGACAAACCACTGCATGTGCTGTGCAGCACACAGTGAATGAACCGGACCTGGTTCTGAAGGTGTGGCAAACCCATAACGCAGCAAGAGTCAAGACACAGAGGTTGCATGATCTTGCCCCCGGTTACATTTCTGATCTTCTCATTCCACATTCCACTTCGCGACCACTCCGATCCTCAAACCTCGGCCTTTTATCCATCCTACAATCCAACTGCGAAACAAAAGGTGAGCGCGCCGTCGTAGCTTTAGCCCCAAGCCTCTGGAATAACGTTCCCCGATCCATTAAGAGTTGCTGAATCTTTGGGACTGTTTTAAGTGGCTTCTAAAAACACATCTTTTCAGGCAAGCCTTTTTTTTTTATAGATCCCCACCCCCTGCCACCTATTTTGCTTTGTTTCTAGCCTGGTCTGTTACTCCCCATGCTATCTTTTATATTCAATTTATTTTATGTCTGTACTCATATTTTCTCTGATTGAGTGTAAAGTACTTTGTAACTGTGTGTTTATAAAAGTGCTATAAAAATAAAACTTTAGTTGTCACCTACTTCATCAACGTGTTCTCATTCCCAGCTCGTCAAATATGGCAGCTTGTTCCGTGGCCTTACGGGGCTTTCAGACAACGTGACAACGGCACCGCTGCGCTCTGAAACCCATTATTTCCAATGGCTTGTGCCGCGTCACGACGGCTTTTCGCTACGCTGAGCAAAGCCCTGGTGCAGCGCAGCGCGCTGTGACGAATACCCGGGAGGCCGATAGAAACGAGGCAGCCAGCCAAACACGGGAGGCAAACTGAAGGAAAAGTTAGCATTGTGTGTCTCACAAGTCCCTGAATTGTACAACACACGTTTATAACTGTATAGTGACCTCAAGAAGAAAGCCCACACTTGGAAACACGTTTCCAACCGAGCAGGCATATCAGATGTGTTTTAACAGTCAGGTAGCTTGCAGGTAGCCAGTATGTGCAGCCTATATGATCAACATAACTTAGGCTTGTTATATGGTTTGAAGTGTTCCCCCTCGGTAGCTGTGCAGACGTGTTAAAAGTTTCTTACTTGAGAATTAGTTTAGGTTTTTTTTGCAGCAACAAAATAACGAACTTGTCCTGCTGGAAGTTTTGAAAAGTCCGCCTTTTCTGCTCTGTCCTCCGCGCTGAACCCAGCGGCGAGCGCAGTGCAAATCACGGTGTGCCTGAAAGCGGTTTCGGTTATGACGCTCGAGGTTCCCCTTCGGCGTCAGTTTTGAACATACAGGGCTTTTCAATGGAAATCGATGGTGTTGCGTTCCAGTCAAACAAAACAAAACAAACAAAAACAAAAACCCAGTCACCAGAATAAAATGTTGGTATTTTATGTTTCTGCAAACCACAGATATGTTATAAAATGTCAAAGTTTCTGAACCAAAAATGTGTTTCATATCAACATTTCAACTTATCGCCAATGTTGGTGGAGCCTGCGTCCACATCACGCGACTGTCCCCATATGTGTAAAAAAATAGTCACATAGCTGAACTCCATCCATCCATCCATCCATCCATCCAAACTGCTTATCCTGCCCTCAGGGTGGTGGGGATGCTGGAGCCTACCCCAGCAGTCACTGGCCGGCAGGCGGGGAGACACCCTGGACAGGCCGCCAGGAGCTCTATATAACAGTTGGTCCCATGTCTGTAGTCCCTACTTCCCTATTTACTATTTGTGTTTCTCTATTTACTTTACATGGTGTCAGAAGTGTGTGAGGATCCTCCAATCTGCTGAGAAAGTACACAACGGTGAAGTTTAACCCACCCGACAACTTCAACTTTAATCGGCCAGCAGAATGGGAAAACACATTATGCTCGGTACCGGACGGCTAACAAGCTTGACAAAGAGAATGGGCAAGTACAAGTTAGCACCTTCACATATGCTATGGGCAATGAGGCCGAGAATCTTTTCAGGTGATTCTCTTGTGATGAGACAGACGAGGAAAATAACCACGATTTGGTAATGGCGAAGTTTGATGCCTACTTTGTCCCAAAAAGGAACGTTATCCATAGGCGAGCCTGTTTCTATCAACGAGTAAAGCTGCCAGGAGAGAAGGCAGAGACTTTCATTCGAGCTTTGTACGAGCTATCGGAGCACTACGATTTTGGCTCTACTACACGTGATGAGAATATTCAGGACCGGTTCGTTGCGAGTATCCAGGATGAAAAACCGTCTCGTAAACTGCAACTCTCGTCCACATTGGAAACTACAGTACAAGAAGTCCGTCAGTCAGAAGAGGTAAATGCGCAAGTCAGCCAGCAAGGGGATGCGGTGCGTGCCGTACAAGAGGTAGCACGAGACCGCAGCAGACATCCAAGATGGCGAGCCAAACAAAGCTACAGCGACCAAACTTTTAAGAAAAGGGATAAAAGAATAGCAGATGTGGCAATACGCAACACAAAAAGCAGGAGAGATGTCCGGCTTTCAACACCACATTTAACAAATGCAGCAAACTAGGACACTGGGGAAGGATGTGTAAAACTAAACCGGCGTGTGAAGTGACTGAAAATAATCAACAAAGGTTCTATTTGGGTTCAGCTACTGAAATAGATACAAGCCGTAAGCGATGGACAGAGCAGCTTAGTATTGGGGATACAGAAGTTGCATTCAACATCGACACTGGAGCTGATGTCAGTGTTGTGAGCGAAGGGACTTATAATACATTGAACTGTATTCTGCCCCACATCTTCTTTACGGGGCGGCACACAAAGAAGGTATAGCCCGATAAACACATATATACAATGTGCAGTTGCTGAGAGAGACCATGTCGTGACCACACATCGTCAGCGTTCACACCAATCCCGCAGAAATCAATCAATACCACACAGAGGGTGAGGGCATGGAGTTCAAACTGACATCCAGCCTGAGGGGCGAGTGGTGACACTCCTTGTCACTTGCCTCCATTTCTACAACATGTTAATTAGTGCATGAAATTTCTCACACCACAGTAACCAGAAGCCACACAAGTGTTGGATTGCTTTGTTGTTGCATCAGTGTGATGCAAACGTCTCTTGTGTGTGTGTGTGTATATATACATATGTGTCTGTCAGAGTGAGTCTCCGTGTGTGTGTGTGTGTGTGTGTGTGTGTGTATTCATTAATTTACGTATGTAGTAGTTTCTCTGATCCCACTTCAGAGAGAATACAAAGGGCTTGTCCTGTTTACGCCCATGGATCTTAGTCGCTGTTGACACTGCTGCCCTGACCAGCCAACCCCTCCAACAAAAAAAACCCACTTCTCTCTCCATCTTTCTTTACTTCTTTCTGTCTATATATGAATTTACAGTATGTGTACATGAAAAAAAAAATATGTCAAGTGAGTTGATATGGCCCCCTGGCTTAACGTGGTATACAGTATGTGAGACAGATTCACATCAGAATCAGACCATATTCTATCAACCAGGTACATCTGACCAGGAATTTGACTTGGTGGTACTACTGACTGGGCCAGTCAGACATATCACATTAAAGTTACCGACAAGTCTTACATATTTGGTCTTCTCTGTAGGTAAAGAACTGCAATGTATATGAAATAAATATAGGTATTAGTTATTATTAGTATAGAAGATGGCGGCTCAGATTTACATTTGCGGTGGCCTCACCCAGTACCATCCATGCAGTGTCTTTGTCCACGTCTAAGTTTGTGTCTTTGTTTGATGGCTGGGAGAGCTGGCACTGGATTGGCTGAGAGAGCTTGATCTGCTGCATCCTGTGGGCCCAGGGACCATGGCCCTGGCTGGAGCTGTGCCCAAAGGGGTAACACTAAGGGTGGTCTGACAGGAGGCAGAAGCGAGGCAGGCTGAGCTAACTGCTAGCCCATGCAGACCGGCAGTTCTGATAACACCAAGGGTGGTCTGACAGGATGCGGAAGCAGGGCAGGCTAAGCTAACTGCTAGCCCATGTAGACCAGCAGTTCTGATAACATCGAGGGCAGTCTGAGAGGATGCAGAAGCAGGGCAGGCTAAGCTAACTGCTAGCCCATGCAGACTGGCAGTTCTGATAACACTTAGGGCGGTCTGACAGGACACAGAAGCGGGGCAGGCTAAGCTAACTGGTAGCCAATGCTGACCGGCAGTTCTGATAACGCCGAGGGCGGTCTGACAGGACGCGGAAGCAGGGCAGGCTAAGCTAACTGCTAGCCCATGCAGACCGGCAGTTCTGATAACACTGAGGGTGGTCTGACAGGATGCAGAAGCGGGGCAGGCTAAGCTAACTGCCAGCCCACGCAGACCGGCAGTTCTGATAACATCGAGGGCGGTCAGACAGGACACGGAAGCAGGGCAGGCTAAGCTAACTGCTAGCCCATGCAGACCGGCAGTTCTGATAACACTGAGGGTGGTCTGACAGGATGCAAAAGCGGGGCAGGCTAAGCTAACTGCCAGCCCATGCAGACCGGCAGTTCTGATAACATCGAGGGCGGTCAGACAGGACACGGAAGCAGGGCAGGCTAAGCTAACTGGTAGCCCATGCAGACCGGCAGTTCTGATAACACTGAGGGCAGTCTGACAGGACACGGAAGTGGGGCAGGTTAAGCTAACTGCTAGCCCATGCAGACCGGCAGTTCTGATAACACCGAGGGCGGTCTGACAGGATGCAGAAGTGGGGCAGGCTAAGCTAACTGCTAGCTCATGCAGACCAGCAGTTCCGGCAGTCTTTCTGCATTCGTTCTCTTGGACAGTGATTTTTTTTTTGTAGTTTTATATACGGGTTCTTGTAATTTTTGGATATGTTTTTTTCTTTGTGTTGCACTGCTGTGGGCTGGGGGAAACGATAAAATAAATTACTCCTGATCCTGAGTTGTCAACGACATCTGTTTGCTGTATATCAGAGGTAATACGACAGGTTCAAAGCCGCAAAAGAAATAGCCGAGTTCAGTTTGAATAGCATGTTTAAGGTGCACGGCCAAAAAATGAAGAGTGAGTATCAGTGCAGCAATCAACACGAGGAGGCATAGTGACCTTTGATAGGAGGACGTGAAGGCTAAAGAGACTTAATCAAATGGAGTCGTTCCTGCCTCCGTTTGGTTTGACAGGTGCTGAACACGTGCAGTGAACCAAAGTCTGAATGCTGCTAAATGATTAATAACAGCCCGTAGACTCATGTGGAGATGAGTCTTGGGGGAACAGTTGCTGGCAATCTAACTATCTCCCCATCTCTCTCTCTCTCTCTCACACACACACACACACACACACACACACACACACGTACACAAACACATACACAAAGGCATCTCTTTTTCTCTCAGTCTACATCCATCTCCCTTGACCACACACAAGCACTCGGACGCAAAAATATATACATACAACATGCATGCAAACATAGACACGTGTGCCAAAAATGCAAATATGCATGCACAAAGATTCACACTCAAACATTCATATACATGGCACACACACGTGCCATAAACACAAAATAATATATTCAAACTTACATAAAACACAGATGTGCACACACACACACACACACACACACAAAGACCTTTGCACTCCTACAACACGAAGCCACCTGCAGTGAGTGAGGTTGGCATGAATTCATCGCCAGTGGCCATCCTCCGCAATGCAAACTCAAAGCGCTTCTGGCCACGATGCACATCTGCTCATTCCACCCCTGAGAATCATCCATCGTTCACCTGCAATTAGGGATCAGAGATCTCAGATCAGGATGTCACATGAATATCCCCCTGTGTTTTGTTTTGATCACTGGAGGGAGAGAGGGGGGAAGAGAGAGAGGGGGGGGGTTGGGGGTATGGGAGCTGTGCAGGTAGGCGGGGTGCTGTTCAAAACAAGGCTCAGAATAAATGTGTTTCTGTTTTTTTCTGACACTCTGCTCTAAAATGTGCCATTGTTTCAAGAGCAGGCTTATTTGCTTACTTGTGTTACCCAATCCATCCTCTTGTCATGGTGCACTCTATCTCAAAATCCATCATATTCCATAGTGCACATAAAGTCACTCCATAATGAATTATTGCTTTAACTTTTACATTTTTTTTGTGGACTGCAGGCATATGGGCCCATAAGTATATGTGTGAGTCTGCATGTGTGTGTGTGAGCCCACACGCGTGTGTGTGTGTGTGTGTGTGTATGTATGTTGCACGTTTGTCACACACTTTTGTGCCGGTGTGGGCGGACACACGCGTATCCCTGTGTGTGCATGCGTATGACCGTGCATGCGTTTCTTTGTGCTGGTTTGTATCTTCTAATGCTGCCAGAGAAGGGCCATTTTCATTCAGCTCAGAAAGCAAAAAGCCTGAGGGAAATCAAAGTAAGCAGTTCTCCCATTCTAAAGCACTGACTTTAATAGGTACAACAGCAGCAGCCAGGCATTAAGCCCTGTCCCCTGGACTGTGGACCTGTATCGTGGTCAAAACCGAAAAGGAGCCATGTTAAGAGCCAGGCGTTACTCGACATCACTGGTAGGTCACACTCACTTTTTAGCATGCATGCTTCCTTTTAGGCTCAAGTACCGCCAAACACTGACATCAGCTGCTGCAGAGATTCATGCATCGCTGTATTAAAATGTATTTTATTCACTTCTCCAATTATTTTGTCCAAATTGTGTCATTTATTTTTAAATAAAGGACTCTTCTCTCCAAAGCAGCCTCTTTACCAAATAAAGCTTTACCTGCATAAACAATCTATGCTTGTATTAACGATGTGATGACACCTGTCAAGACGTATTTCAGAATAAAATAAAATAATCAAGGGTGTCTCCCTGCCTGCTGCCCAATGACTGCTGGGATAGGCTCCAGCATCCCACGACCCTGTGTAGGATGAACGGTTTGGATAATGGATGGATGGATAAAATAATAATAATTTAAAAAATCATTTCTAAAAGGGGTTTGTGTGGACCTCTGAGGTAGCTGTAATCAGAGATTGGGGGCTTAGGTACCCATCAGGGGTTAGACACGATGACCTACCGGTGAATTCAAGTCTTGTATCTTGGGACTGACCAAGGGATTAGCGAAGCCAAAGATTAGTGAACGTGGCTTCAAGATGCAAGGTCTTCGGGTCAAATCCACTGAACAGGAAATGGAAGATGAGTAGAGCTCTCCCCATCAGTAATTCACTCAGTCAACAACTGCTGCAGCAGAACTACCCAGTGGCTGCAGAATACTGCAGCTCTGTTGGGCAGTTATCAGAAAACGAAGGTGTGTAAATGTGTGAATGTCGCAGATGTGAAGCCGGGCATCCCTAGAAATGAGCATGCATGCTCATTTGACTTTTCTTTGACAAATACACTATATGGACAAAAGTATTGGGACATGTGGCCATTACACCTACAGGAGCTTTTACGACATCCCATTCTAAATCCATAAGCATTAATATGGAGTTGGTCCCCCCTTTGCAGCTATAACAGCTTCTACGCTTCTGGGAAGGTTTTCCACAAGATTTTGGAGTGCGTCTGTGGAAATGTTTGCCCATTCATCCAGAAGAGCATTTGTGAGGTCAGGCACTGATGTTGGATGAGAAGACCTGGCTCGCAATCGCCTTTCTAGTTCATCCCAAAGGTGTTTGGTGGGGTTGAGGTCAGGGCTCTGTGCGGGCCAGTCAAGTTCTTCCACACCAAACTTACCCAACTACATCTTAATGGACCTTGCTTTGTGTACTGGGGCAGTCCTGCTAGAACAGAAAAGGGCCCTCCCCAAACTGTTCCCACAAAGTTGGAAGCATAGAATTGTCCAATATGTCTTGGTATGCTGAAGCATTAAGATTTCCCTTCACTGGAACTTAAGGGGCCTAGCCCAACCCCTGAAAAACAACCCCATACCATTATCCTCCCTCCTCCACCAAACTTTACAGTTGGCACAATGCAGTCAGGCAGGTAACGTTCTCCTGGCATCCACCAAACCAAGACTCGTCCATCAGACTGCCAGACAGAGAAGCGTGATTCGTCACTCCACAGAACACGTTTCCACCGCTCCAGAGTCCAGTGGCAGCGTGCTTTACACCGCTCCATCCGACGCTTGGCATGGTGCTTGGTGGTGTAAGGTTTGCATGCAGCTGCTCGGCCATGGAAACCCATTCCATGAAGCTCCCGGCGCACAGTTTTTGTGCTGATGTTAATGCCAGAGGAAGTTTGGAACTCTGCAGTTATTGAGTCAACAGAGCGCCGGCGACTTTTACGCACTATGCGCCTCAGCACTCGATGACCCCGCTGCGTGACTTTACGTGGTCAGCCACTTCGTGGCTGAGTTGCTGTTGTTACTAAATGCTTCCACTTTTCAGTAATACCACCGACAGTTGACGGTGGAATATCTAACAGGGAAGAAATTTCACCAACTGACTTATTGCAAAGGTGGCATCCTATAACAGTACCACACTTGAATTCAGTAAGCGCTTCAGAAAGACCCATTCTTTCACAAACGTTTGTAAATGCAGACTGCATGGCTAGCTGCTTGATTTTATACACCTGTGGCAATGGGTCTGAAAGAAACACCTGAATTCAATGATTAAGAGGTGTGTCCCAATACTTTTGTCCATACAGTGTCGAATAGACTTGGGGGGGAGACAACAGGGTACCTTTAAGAACAGGTTGCCTAACTAAAAAAAAAAAACAGTGAACAGACCCACTTTCCACAGTCACTGCACTTCCTTTTCCTGGAGGGATCAGTGCACAGTGTGTCGCCTTGTAAAAGAGCACATTAATAAAAGGAGTGCTTGTTCCTCTGTGCCATTTAAGTCTTTCTTGGGGGCATCCTCCACGTCTTCTTGCTCTTTCGGGGTGGGAGGTGGGGAGAGTGATGAGACATGTACCATTCCTTAATGGATACTCCCCATATCAGGATTCCCTCAGAGGGTTGTGTGTTTATTGAGTGTTGGCTAATGGCACATAATCTGCACCGTCCACATGCAGTAATGAACATAAATCGGAAAGATGTCCATTTTGGGAGCTGGCTGAGGGAACTGATGCTGTGAGAATTACAAAAGAATTATCAAAAACAAAAGAATGTGAATCCAAAGTCATTTTTAAATATTCTACTTTCAGGTGCAACTTTCTGTCATCTTTGAGCCATTCAAAAAAAATAAAAAATAAAATAAAAACACTCTCTGTAACAAGTCTCTGTAACCCCAACAAAGTTCTAAAAATAAAAATGGAACATGAACCTGCATTTGTGGAACATGTCTTGCAAGTCAAGAGGTCCATTGTCATATCAATCGAGCTACAGAAGCCATATGGTGAACGCTTTGCATTTCACACGACTGAAACCAATTTCTCCTGTCGGCTTCATTGAGGTTAACAGTGTCCAGACACAGCAGCCATTAAATTAATTAAAATAAAAATAGAGTACCTGCATAGCAGAGATGAATGGTGCCCCAGCGAAGATATTTACAGGTAACTTAATTACATTCACCAAATAAAACACATCTAGGTCACAAAGAGGAGAATTCTAAATAGGCAATTAAGCCAATGGTAAGAGCCTTAATAAGGCAAGCAAAGTACATAAAATGAGGGGAAGTAAGTGAGTGTCAGTGCAAACGACTTTGCCTAACACTATTCATCATGGGACTAAGTGGTGATGGTGTCGAGCTTCTAAATTCTAACAGCATTAATCCCAGAAAGCAGGGCCTCATACCAGCCAGTATCAATAATGGCAATAATAACTCATCCATCTGGAAGCCTTCCAAGCTATGACTGGTTAATTATGCTCCCCTCATGAATATGCCTTCTGGTTTTAAACAGTGGGAAGAAGAGGAGGAACATGGCAAGGGGATTGAAAGAGATGAGAGGAGGGAACAATTGAGGACTCCCATAAACCCCCTCCCTTTTGTTGGCCAGTTCAGAGGCATGTGTCTGTTACACGCTCTTGATCACTGCGACATCGGCTTTGGGGCCCCTCCCCTCTGCATCCCAGCTGGTGGACACCGGGGACCTTGAGCATCTGCAAACATGACAAGAGCTCATTTATTAGACAGCAACCTTGACCGGCTTATGTCCCCCAAACTGGAAATTGCCATCTCTGAAAGAAAATAGCCGGATCTCTTCAGTATTATATGAATAGTTTTCAGTTTGGTAGGTGAAGGGCAGAGCATTTCCTAATGGCCTCCGATGGCTGGGATTTACTGGGCATGCAAGCTGCTCTCACAGAGTCATTTCAATGCTGATGAATTGATGAACAGACAATGGTATGTGACACAATGACACTTAAATTGAATTACACCAGTCTTCAAGTGAGTGAACCCTTCTGTCAAATAACTGGTTTCTGTTTTAAACTTCCACTAAAATCCTATGTACCATTCATATTATATCATATCATATCATATTATATTATAAGTGTGTGTGTGTATGTGTGTGGTCTCAGAATTAACTTTGCAGTTTACACAAGTGCAATAGTCACATACGCAAAGAAAGCAATGTATGACAAATTGGTCCCATTATTCATGTTAGGCTAAAGCTGTTATAATATTTTTTTCTTCAAGAGTAGTCATAAAAAAGTTTTCTATCAGGCATAACACATCCGAAAAATAATATAATTTAACTTGATGTGGTGGCTTCTTGGACAACTGCCTTATTTCCCTCTCTAAAATCCCTCTCATTACTAGAGATCAATTATTTGCGAATGAAACCAGAAACTATGTCGCTGATTTTTAGTCTATAATATTGCAATAAATATTACAAAGCTACCATAATGTTGTCGTTTTTTCAATATCATTGAGCCCTAATATTGAGATAGATGGACAGATAGATGCAGAGAGAGAGACAGATGCAGACAGACAGACAGCTGCACAGACAGACAGACAGATGGATAGATGCAGGCAGACAGACAAGATAGATGCAGACAGACAGACCGATGCAGACAGATAGATGAAGACAGACAGATAGATGTAGACAGACAGATGCAGACAGACAGAGGTAGATGCAGACAGACAGATAGATGTAGACAGACAGATGCACATAGACAGATAGATAAATAGATAGATAGACAGACAGACAGAGTCGGGCTAACCTTCACTGGAAGTTTTCCTTGAGTGAACTCACTTCCCTAACCTGATTCTATCCTTTAAGATGAGTTTCTCCTTTACTTAAGTCCCTGCAGGAAAAGCAAAGGGTTCTGTTCAGTAACAAAGGGAGAAAAAAAGACAGCTTGTTCTAAAACTTTGTTGCTCTCCAAGGATTTAACACCTAATTCTTGTTCCAAGTCCAGACTGAAGTAGGAGGGAGCTCTTGCTATTCACATGTGAAGGTGAATAATCAGTATGTGAACTACATAGACATGTGAATGCTGCGGACATGTTGTCACATGACCTCTGACATGATGTTTATCACTGCCATGATGTGCAAGAAAGACATTATGCGATTTATTGACCCAAGATATTTCTGCTGAGCTGGACGGTCACCCTCACAACAATGTCCACAAAATGGAACCAACGTCTTTCCCACTTGACCTGCGGGGATGATGGACCTTAACCTTGCACTTATGATATGTCTGCTTAATTATGACTGTCGTCCCATTGTTTCAATGGCAGGAACGAGGATATCCATACAGCTGAACTACAGCTGACCTTTAAGTAAAGGTCAAATAATATCATATTCACCCATGACTTTACAGAAATTGTTATGTTGGCAAAGTGCAAGAATCATAATTAACCCCCTTCTCTCTCTCTCTGTCTATCCGTCTCTCTCTCTCTATCTACGTATCTGTGTGTCTCTTTCTCCATCTAGCCATCTCTCTGTCTATCCGTCTCTCTCTCTCTATCTACGTATCTGTGTGTCTCTTTCTCCATCTAGCCATCTCTCTGTCTATCCATCTCTCTCTCCGGCTCTCCGTCTCTCCCTCCGTCTATTCAGCTCCCTCCCTCCGTCTATCCATCTCTCTCTCTCGCCGTCTATCCATCTCTCTCTCTCTGGCTCTCCCTCTCTCTCTCCGTCTATCCATCTCTCTCCCTCTCTCCATCTGTCTGTCTGTCTCTCCCTCTCTGGCTATCTGTCTCTCTCTCCCTCCGTCTATCCATCTCTTTCCAGCTATCTCTCCGTCTATCCGTCTCTCTCTGTCTCTCTCTCTCTTTCTATCCATCTCTTTCTCTGTCTATACGTCTCTCCCTCCATCTATCTGTCTCTGTCTATCTGTCTCTCTCCGTCTATTCATCTCTCTCTCTCTCTGATATATTCTACTTAACCTGGTTAGCCAGTGGTCAATTGATTCTCATAACCCTTAGTAATGATGAAGCTATAAAGGGATATGAACTATATAGGGATGATACAATGCAGCTTCCTGGCGGTTACATTATTCTTCGTACAAGCTGTAAGACTCTTCCGCTGACATCATCATCCTCTTCATCACCTGTCCAGAATAGTGGTGCCTGGCCAGAGTCTAAATACGTTATCAAAAAGGCTTCTGCTTGTCAAGTCTGACAGCTAACCTGGAAGGCTGACACATGCCCCAAAGATCGAACCATTCATCAATGCTCATGCCATTTGATTAATAATTTACAGTGGCCTTATAGTGAACCGGAATAAAAAACTGCACCTGCCTGTGCATTTTCCCTCGTCCAGATAAAGAATGACGGCATGTACTGGAAGCGCCCCACACGTGCAAAATGCCGTCTTACAAGGTCAATTTTGTCAGCTGGAGTATGTCAGCACTATCCGGGTGCATGTCTGAATATTCCTTAACTGTTGGCACGCACTTTTCCACGGCTCGCCATTATTAGCCTCTGCTAATTCAATTACGTTCACACATTTTGCGACAATGTCAGTGCTGCATATTCGGCAGACTTCTGAAGGAGACTGCTATGGTGACATTTGTTGGACGCTGCCGGTGCACCAATGGACCTCGGTGAAAAGCCATTTGAGGCCAACTTCACCTGGACAACAACTGCATTGGAAAGATATGTTTGTTTTTTGTGTTTCTTTCCTTCAACACCAGCTAATTCTATATATGTGTCTCATTGCCATCACTCTTTCAGCGACTTCTTGTTAAAGTGGATCAAAAAACGCCGAGACATATCCATCCATCTATCCAGTATCCAAGCCGCTTACTCCAATTGGGGTCACGGGATGCTGGAGTCTATCCCAGCAGTCACTGGGCGGCAGGCAGGGAGACACCCTGGACAGGCCGCCAGGCCATCACAGGGCTGACCTTTTCACACCTAGGGACAATTTAGTACGGCCGATTCACCTGACCTGCATGCCTTTGGACTGTGGGAGGAAACCGGAGCCCCCGCAGGAAACCCATGCAGACACAAGGAGAACACCCAAACTCCACACACAGGACGACCTGGGACAGCCCCCCAAGGTTGGACAACCCCAGGGTTTGAACCCAGGACCTTCTTACTGTGAGGCAACCACGCTAACCGCTGCATCACCGTGCCACCCGCCGAGACATTATAATATCAAATACTCCTTTCCATCAGGAGTTACAGAAGAGATCAGTGGTTGCTGTTGTTCCATCCTGGAAAGACAAAATGCATCATCTTTTCTGCATCAGATGTAGATTAAGAATGCATGATGCCTTGCACTTCTTATAGAATAGTAAACATGTTAGCAACATTTCAGGTTTGCAAGGTTTTGAAGAGTGCAGCACAGTACCTATTCACTCACCATGCTGCGGTGTATGTTTGAGCCAGCATCAAACAACAGTCATAATGGCTGGTTCGTGTGTTGTTTCCTCAGCTAATTTCAGATGATTGACGTTTGCATCCGGATCTTTAAGGGCATTGCAAACAATTTTCCCAGCCCCGGTTTCTTGCACCAAATAACTGCATTTATTTCCAAGTTTTCGACTACAGTAAAATAGAGCTGCAGTTATAGTATACTTCTTGGTGCATTTATGAGGATTATTTTATTTACTAACTGCATTCAAGGTCTGTTTCGATAACTGTAGCGGGCATTTTTTAATACACAAAATCTGCGTCTTCTGTTATGCTACCGTTTTGATGGAGAAATGTGGGCCTTTGCTCAGCCCTGCAGACCGAGCCTGTCTGTAGTTAATGCATGAAAGGGATGTCGGTGTGGTGTGAGGCTTTGCACTGTGACTCGGATATTAAATCAGGTCCAGACAAGAGATACTCTCCATTCATCCAAATGGCCCGTTCCTCTAACAGAATTTGTCGTCTTTCTAAATTCACCGTGTCTCTGTGGATCAACATTAGTGTCTTAACAGAATCACCTTAATGTGTTTTGGCATGTTAGCATGTATAGCCTCCCCGGTCAGAGGCGGCTTATTTGTGATACAGTTAGTCTCGCCTTTAACAGTGTACAATACACGCTACGACGTGTTTATGAAGTATTTTCGGCTAATTTAAAGCCCGGGTAGAATATTTTACTGCTGATGTGGAGACATTTGCCAACGCAAGCATGTGCCCTCTCCCAGCCACTAGACACACACACACGCAAAGAAAAAGAAAAAAACCCACCGCACCTCAATTCTTCAAAAGACCATCTGATACAATAAGGAGGAGGACGGCTGGGAAAATGTAATCGGCAGCACCAGATTAGGTCCAAAGAATTCCTGATCTGTTTTTTGTCCTCCACTGCATTACATTTTGTCAGGTGGACAAAGTTGTCAGTCAAAGCTGGCAAACCTATTTCAAGTCGTCAATAGGACGGAGGAGAGAGCGTTCACTCCTTCTATAGAGGGCTACAGATTAAAGTGGGCCAAGCAGAGAGGAGGTAATTTTCCGGGGTTGATGTATTGACAGTAAGACTCGATCATCTCCTTCATTGTGTTCTGGAGCTGCCGTGCGAAGCAGCCGGGGCCATGAGGGGAGAAAAAAAATGCTCTTACCATCAGTCAAACCACACTGGTCTGACTGGGATATTTTTAATCCAAGTGAATTTGTTTTTTATATTTCAGTAGATGAATTTACTTGTTTTTTTTGTTGTTGTGACTTTCTTTGATATCATTTGTTCGCTTGCATTTTTTTCCCTCTTTTTTTTTTTTTTTTTAAAACCGGGACGGCATCACACAGAGCATTCCACTTTAATGTACAAAGCATGCAGCACAAAGTAAGGTTGATTTTCTTTTTCCTGAGTATGTATGTTTGTGCGTCTGTGTATGAGCATTGACTGTGCGCCTGTGCAGCACAGAATATATTCACCTAAAGTCAGAACATACTCTGCTGGTTCACCTGCACTGTACTCCCCCCCCACCACCCCCCCAAGTTGTATCTGGCCAATTACCCTACTCTTCCGAGTCGCCCCGGTCGCTGCTCCACCCCCCTCCACCGATCCACTGCAGACTACCTCATGCCTCCTCCGATACATGCGGAGTCGCCAGCCGCTCCTTTTTACCTGACGGTGAGGGGTTTCACCAGGGGGGTGTAGCACATGGGAGGATCATGCTATTACCCCCAGTTCCCCCTTCCCCACCTCGAATAGGCACCCCGACCAACCAGAGGAGGCGCTAGTCCAGCGACCAGGACACACACCCACATCCGGCTTCCCATCCGCAGACACAGCCAATTGTGTCTGCAGGGACGCCCAACCAAGCCGGCGGTAACACGGGGTTTGCGATGCAGCGAGCCCCGTGTTGGTAGGCAATGGAATAGACCGCCACGCTACCTGGACGCCCTACTGTACTCTTCTGTTAAATCTCCGTTCCCATTAAATGGTTTTTTTCTACCTTTGGGTTCTGAGTGTAAATCTGATAAATCCTGGATTTTTGAGTCGCTGGTTTTCCTTCGGCTTTAAATGAAATAAACGATGTCAATGGCCAGCGTGGGCTTGCTTCTTTTAAGCCGTGCAAGACACGCAGATAGACACAAAGGAGAAGGAGATGTGACATTTGCTAACATTGCCAAGAAGTTGTTTGCGAGACACTAAAGGATTAGTGTATAACCTTTGATAAAGTGCATGAGTCTAAATATATTCCTGCAGACAGCCTCGAGACTTTTTTTCTTGTGTTTACTAACCTGTCGGTAATACCTTAACTGTCACGTGGTTCCTCAACGGGGGGGGGCGGGGGTCCAAATCCGGTTCTTCACCGCTGCACATCTATGTGTTAACATGTTCCTTACAGAGCTGCAGTGAGTCTGCAGACAAGGCACAGGTGAGGATCCATCACCGAAGATGTGGCAAGAGACCAGACTGCTTAAAAAAAAAAAAACCCTTTTTAAGTGGTCAAAGCCATTTGCTGCAGATGGGGTTAAGGGGGGCTAAGAGGCGTCTTAAGTATTCATAGCATGGATACTCTATCAAAACCACAAGGAGAACATTCCCATCACAAGCTTTTAAAGAACAAAAACTGCAAGGCGAGCATGTTGAGTCAAGGGGTCCTATAATCTATTATGCTACCAATAGGTGAACAAAAGTATCAGTACTGTACTATATTACTGTCTTTCTGCTCTACAATTTAATGATCATGTCAGCACTTTTGTTCAAAGGCCTTGCTTCTGATCAGATAAGCCACTCTCTTCCTTCCCTTATTTGAATTCCCTTGAACAAGAAAATAGATCTTCCCGCTGCCTTTTGAGGAAGTGAACCAAGATCCAAAAAGTGCTTTTGAAGGGAATTCTGTTTAAAAACAGCGAAGATTATACCGTTCCAGTAAGAGTCGCTGAACCAGGGGAAATTTCGATTTGGAAGCATAATAACAATAATAATAATAATGATGTGAAGAATTCAAAGTTCTGTATTTATAACGTCAGGTCATCGAGGGATTTTTTTTTTCTTTTTAAAATAACCCGAGCTCTTTTGGATGGTTTAGCTGAAAGGCTGCTGTAGTCAGATAGATGAAACTAGATGTGATCATTAAGGTATTCCGGAAAGGGGTCCTAAAATACATATGCGTGTGTATAAATACCACGGAAGCTGTGGACCCCTTATGAAATGAGAATCATACAAATCAGCCAACTACGACCTTCGGTCAATTACCAGGGATTAGTGCTGAATTTTGTAAAAAATGTTTATGCTAATGAGCAATATATGGGGGACTGACGGCTTTATCAAGAATTTAAACAGCCAACCGTTTAATCTCTCCCTCCGTCTACTTTGTTGGTTGTGACCTTGGGAGTGTTTGCCAATTAAAGCGCCGGCGTCTCTGACAAGTATCCATCTCTACCTCGGGGAGCTGATGCCCAAAGATATTGAATCAATTGTTGCCTTTAGTCCTGATCCAAAAGGGCGATAATGTGGGATTGAGCCTCGTCCTCCTCGGAAACTGCCGACCCTCGGGGGACTTACTGTGAAAGGGTAAACTGGTGCAGATGGGGGCAGGTGTCCATATTACTTAAGGGCCGCTATCTCCTTGATGCGTAGGCCAGACACTCCATCGGCTGCCTCTTCACTAGGAACCTCTCTCTCTCTCTCAGAACACAGAATTCCCTATTGTTTACAAAGTGGGGGGGGGGATAAAAAAGACAAGTGTGTGTGTGTGTTTTCAACAGCTCTGCAAGCTACATTTCTATTTTTGCACTCAGCATGCAGAATCCCTAAAAGATAAAGGATATTTCAACTTTTTTTTTTTTTTTTTGCCACAGAAGAGCACCGAGATCCAAACAAGCCTTAAATAATCACTAGCCACAAGCAGCAATACCTGAATACACTGAGCTGTTGATTTTTACTTAAAAAAAGAAAAAAAAAGAAAGATGTGCCTCACAGGCAGGAGGGTCGATGTGTGAGGATGGGGAGAGATTAGGTTGTGAGTCGAGAGTCCATGTGAAATACAAGCCCGGGTAAAACAGCACTTGCCGTTTCGCTTTAGCCCGCTTAGAGTATCAGCTTAGGGGGAGTGCTGGGGTAACCGGTTATTTTGTTGCCCGGTGCGGGATTCGGTACGGGGTGTACTGCACCACAAGGCGACGTCACTAACCGCTCGGCTAAAGGGTCGGACCCGTTAGCTAGGGGCTAACGGGGGCTAACGCGTCTTATTAGTAGTTTACACCGGGAACTTGTCCGTCACAGTTAACTGAAGGCTGTGGTGACCCACATCTATATAACAAGAGACATTCACCTAAGAGGACGGTGTACCTTTAAGGGAAGAGGCGAGGGGTCAGATAATGCACTTCCGCTTCCGGTTGACAGTTGAGTTCAGTGTCGTTGTCGAATGTATGACATGCTAAGTTGGAGCTAGTAAACTACCTCGACTACGTCTACTCTCACGTCTCCTGTCTCGTTGTTTTTTACCCGCGGTGACAACGATACACACAAGCCCAACATGGCCGACAAACAGCCGTCAACTCGGTGCTCTCCGTTATCAGCGACTTCCTGTCATCTCTGACTCGCCGCAATCGCCTCTTCTCCGTTTCATTATAGCCGAACACGCGGCGCAGGTGTTTCCGCTGACATATCTTGCTGTTTGCGTTGTCAGACTGCACAAATATAAAAATCAATTTTGAAATATGGACGAGTTGTTCCGCCATTTTCACACATCCAGGTAAATTTACTTCTTCTGCTGCGTCCTCTTCTTCTTCGTCGGTTTTATTGGCGAATTGCGACCAGATGGAGCGTTATCGCCTCCTACTGTCCTTAATTTATGGCCTTCCCATCAGCCCAGTATGCTTGAGAAAGCTGAAGATATATTTAAGTACATCATTCCCTGTCTTCCTTGGGAAAATTGAGTTTAGGTCCATGTGCATAATTCGTTGTTGTTCTAATATAGTTTGTAGTATGAATCTCTCTCTCTCTCTTGCACATGTTGGGCAAATAAAACAATACATGTTCTAGTTTCTGGTTGGCGGCGAACATCATAGTTCCCAGTCTGATGTTTCCCGATGAGTTGCAATGAGGAATTCAGTCTTGTGTTACTTTCCCTGTCTCCGTCTTCCGACCACCTTCGCCGGAAGTTACGGGGGAACCGAATTTATTTGGGATCCAGGGCCGAAGTTCGCTGGCGCTGTCCGTCACTGCCTGGTACTAGCTAGCTAGCTAGCTAAACTCCGGAGTACAACCCCAACACAGGTCAATAGTTCACTTCGTCTGAAAATGGCGAGGGCGCCGTCTTCTCTCTTCGGAAACACATTTAATCCTTCTTCACAGCTGCACAAAACGTTGACATAGGTCCAATATATCACAGTTCTTAGTGATAATATTTCCTTTCACTTGCGCGGAGCTCCCAATACCGTTCGCGCCACACAACAACAACTTACTCCTTCCCCCCTCCCTACCAACCAATCAGAGGCCGACCCCAGATCTTGCTCTTAAAGCGGTAAACCCTTATTTACCAACAACTTCCTCCTTCCCCCCCTCCCTACCAACCAATCAGAGGCCGACCCCAGATCTTGCTCTTAAAGCGATAAACCCTTATTTACCAACAACTTCCTCCTTCCCCCTCCCTACCAACCAATCAGAGGCCGACCCCAGATCTTGCTCTTAAAGAGATAAACCCTTATTTACCAACACTTGTATGACGTAATCTTAACCTGCTAATGATGTTCTGTTCTCTCCTGCTGTTCCCCCAAGTCCTTTCTATACTCCTACTTTGCAACTTGACTGATTGATTGATTGACCGACTGACTGACTGGTTGATTGATTGATTGATTGATTGATTGATTGATTGATTGATTGATTGATAGGATCCGGTGCAGACGTCTTCCTTTTCGATTATTGTCCCATAGTTCCTGCCATTGTGCCTTGATTTTGTGTCTCATAAATGATTTTGTTTCTGCTTTGCTGATTGGTCCTGGCAGTTCTACCTGACTTGCTTTCGGTCCGTTTTGGGCCAGTTGGCCCACTGTTTCACTTCCCCTAATACCTACACGAGCTGGCATCCACATAAACGGAACCTCTACCCCCAATCTAACAACAGGTAAACCGTAATGTCGCTGGTCAATAAAGACGGGCTATCCTGATTGGCCAGCTCCAAGGAAGTCCAACGTCGCGAGAACTGCAAAAACTTGGGAGGCGGGCGGGCGTGCGCATTCACAATGAATGACAGGCGTCAGCGCAGTGACCCCTTCGCCACGTGGACCGCCCCCCAAGGCGACACGCTCAGCTTGGACAGATGTGCCAGCAACAGCACCGCCGAGCTGAGAGCTGGTTTGTTACCAGCGTCGTGTGCGACTGTCCATCAAATTGTGCAGTTTCCTCACCCCCCACTTTAAAACCCCGTATGGCGGGACTCCTCGAAGATGCTCCGCGGTCCCGGCTCTTTGCCAAATCAAACCATCTGAAACGCTGCCGCGAATCCCCAGTCAAAAGCTTTACAGTTTTACTCGCGTGTCTTATTTAACACGTTTTAATTTACACTCATCTTTACACATCTCAACCAGCCACGCAGCATTTAGACACACGCTCCCGGCACCGCTGCGGCACATCGTTAAGCTCGGGGGAAGAATCACCGACTCCGGGCTCTTCCCGGCTCTTCCCGGCTCTTCCCGCTTGGGTTGGGGAATTCTGAGCCATCTATTTCCACGCGCGCGCGGAGCCAGCGCCCCTCGCGTAAGGGATGCTTACTGTCTCTTTCACTCGGGTTCATTAGGGGGGGGGGGGGGTGTTATGAGTGACCGGCATCCAAGAGGAAAAGAGAAACTGTGGTTGTGTCCTATCGGTGTGGTCTCCTTATGGAGCAAGTCTGTCGAGCTCATTATGAGGGACTTATTCTCACTTATCTCTGGTGTTTGTAAGAGATAGATAGATAGATAGATAGATAGATAGATAGATAGATAGATAGATAGATAGATAGATAGATAGATAGATAGATAGATAGATAGATAGATGGATAGACAGACAGACAGACAGACAGACAGACAGACAGACAGATAGATAGATAGATAGATAGATAGATAGATAGATAGATAGATAGATAGATAGATAGATAGATAGATAGATAGATAGATAGATAGATAGATAGATAGATAGATAGATAGATAGATAGATAGATAGATAGATAGATAGATAGATGGATGGATGGATGGATGGATGGATAGATAGATAGATAGATAGATAGATAGATAGATAGATAGATAGATAGATAGATAGATAGATAGATAGACAGATATATACTAGACATATAGCTAGAGATAGAAATACATACAGCACTGCTTATTTACAGAATACTCACATACACACAATATTGCATGTATTATATGAATAATACATTCTGACCTTTGACCTTACAATCTGTTGGTAAAAAATAAATAAATAGTAGGATGCAATCTCAGGTACACAGAGGTTGCAAGTACTAGCAGCCTACTGCAGAACTGGTATCATATTATATTGCTAATATCAAATACCGTATCAGCTATGTGAGAGGCAATTAAGGCCAGCACATTGATATTTTGACACTCTTAGAAGTGCCTACCACAGACAGACTGTACACAATGCAGATTTTGTCCATTTTTGCATTCCACAAAAAAAAACAATCTATTGTTGTGCAGACGCTATACCACGGAAATTGTTAGAAATAACATTTCCTCTCTGAAACGAGTTCGTGTTCCACCCACCGAGACAAATTCCAAATATGTGCAAACTTACTCGGCTGCAAACAAAATGTAAAGGGCTTACAAAGTTAAAGACCTAATGATCCCTACTGGATGGAGTATCCTAAAGATTTTTTTTGTTTGTTTGTTTGTTTTTGCAAGAAGGTTAAAAGTGTTTTGCGCCCATTTCATTTTAACTCAGACTTGATATGAAAAACAAACAACAACAACAACAAAAAACAGACGTGTGCATTTTCTCCGGCCTGCGGCGTGATGCATGAGCTGATTTGAATGTGCCCCCGCTACCAGTCATCCATCTGTGTTTTGGCTGAATGTAGTATATCCACATTAGGGGAGACGAATCATCGCTTCCTAACAACTTCCAGCTCTCCTTAACGTCAAACTTTAGCACCTCGAGACGTCAAGGCCCGTTGTGGGGAAGGGGAGAAAAAAACCCTTTAAGAGACGTCCATCCATCAGTTTTGAGGGCGACAATACGGTTTATCGTGATAATTCATCACCCTGATTCTCCTCAAACGCTTCACTGTGGGGGGAAAAAACCCCCCACAATTCACGCCGTAATGTTTCCCAGAATGCATCTTAACCCTTAAGTGGCCGAGAAGTTTCAAAGTATCAAACAAGTCAAACAGCATTCTGCAGAAACACTTTTCTGAGCCCCCCCCCGTCCCATTTCTCTGGCGATCCGTCATGCTGGCGTGTCGTCGCTTGTGGCTTCCAGACGGGATACGTGGAGACTCGCCCAGGGAGGAAGTCCAAGTCCTCGCCTGCATGCGCGCCACGTAATGTGCCCCGTTGACTTCGATCACAGACAGAGCCCGGCTCTCTGGCCGGGGTAGCTGTTGATTTGTGCGGCCTGAATTAAGTGGGGTGAGCGAAACGAAGCTGAGGACACTGATTAATCCTCTGCCATAAACACTGGGGCCTTGCCAGCGAACTCAGGGGCGCCTTTCTGAATTCAATTAGTGCGGCGGGCTGGGATCCACTTCAGCGTGCTGCGGCTATCTGCCCTTATTCCGCCGTCCGAACGTGAAGCCGAATCGAGGAGAAATACCACGGAGTCAGCAGAATCAAACGCGAATCACCGTGCCAACACTCTGAAGAAGGCGCAGGGAGCACCACCGGGTCCACGTTGACCCCCCCCCCTGCAGGACTTATACACCAGGCGGTGCAGGACCAGGCCTAGAAGGATCGTTATGGATCTCCCATCACCCCAATAACGGACTGTTTCAGCCGTTGCCGTCAGGCAGACGCCTCCACAGGACACAACCCCCCCCCCCCAATAAAAGAAAGCTTGATAAGTGCTGTACAAATAAAATTCTCCATCCGTCCATTAGCCAAGCCACTTATCCCAACCGGGGTCTGGGGATGCTGGAGCCTATCCCAGCAGCCATTGGGCGGCAGGCGGGGAGACACCCTGTACAGGCCACCATCATTATTATTACTATTATTATTCAACACAACACAACAGCGACAATTACTCTTGTAACACTTCCCACAGACGCGTCCCATCTGACTCGTTCAGTCTATTTGCACACGTGCACTTGTGCCATACACAGTGGCTGCACGCTGTTTAAACGTATTCGTTGGGATATAACCTCTGTATCCTCCCGGGATGTTTATATAAAGTCTTTTTTTTTAATATTTATTGGATTTTATTGTTTTTATTTGTTTATTATCATTTCTGTTGTTGCACAGTTTTTGGAGTTTTCCAAAAATCATGTCACTGTCTATTGCACATGTACATGGAGCATGTGGGTGGTGCAGTGGTTAGCGCTGTCGCCTCACAGCAAGAAGGTCCTGGGTTCGAGTCCCCGGGGTCGTCCAACCTTGGGGGTCGTCCCCTGTGTGTGGAGTTTGCATGTTCCTGCGGTTTCCTCCCGCAGTCCACAGACATGTAGGTCACTGTTAAAGGGGTTCTCCCTGTTAAAGGGGTTTTTAGAGAGTTTTTCCTTATCCGATGAGAGGGTCTAAGGACAGGATGTTGTGTTGCTGTTAAGCCCACCGAGGCTAATTTGTAATTTGTGATATTGGGCTACACAAATAAAATTGATCTGATTTGATTTGATGGAGGTCAGGTGGATCGGCCGTGCTAAAAAAAAGAAAAAAATGGTCTCCAGGTGTGAACGTGTGGGCCCTGAGACGGACTGGCCACCTGTCCGGGGTGCTTCCCCGCCTTCCGCCCGACGAATGCCCGGATGGGCTCCGGTGTCCCGTGACCCCAACTAGAATAAGCGGCTTGGAAAATGGATGGCTGGATGGAGGAAGTATGTGACCGACACATCTTTGACTCCGGAATCAGCTGACGGTTAAGAGAGCCTCAGCGAAACAAAATGGAGGGACGGCGTGTGGACTGACTCGATGCTGTGACGGGTGACGCTAAGCATCCCTCTATTACTACATGCAGGCCAGAGATGGCGAGGACAGCATGCGACGATCTAATGACTCTTATCTAATGCATTTCCTAGCACGCTGAGTCGCGTTGAGACGACCGATGCGGAGCAGGAAGCGACAGACGATGCAAACGCTGGCGTCGGACCAAAATCTGCAACCCTTTATGGTATGAAAACCAGCTATTGAGAGCACCGGCTGATTCCCAATCCAACCCAAACTGAAGCAATGACCTACAGCGGCTTTAACAAGGCCTAGCTGTACGTGGTAAAGGGCCGCGGCGGCCTCCCTCCTCCACACACACACACACACACACACACACACACACACACACACAGAGTAACCGGGCTGTTGTGCATCTGCCGCCAGAAGAAAAGTCTTGTTTCTTGCACGTTTCTGTTCAGATGCTGCCTCTTTTGTGTAAGCAGAGCAAAGAGATGTCAGCAAGAGCTCACATCCAGCGCTCCGTTGGGACGTCTTCATCATCAAATGCAACACAAAAACATCACACTTGCCACGGCAGCGCAAAATCAACACTTTCAAGCTGAGAGAGTCTCACCAGGAAGAACGGCCCTTATGTAAGTTTGAGCTCCATCCAGCCCCTCACTGTTCCTGTTGATCCGAATAGAAACACGTGTTTTTATTTTTTATACTTCCTTCCTTACAGCTGTTTATCTTCTTTTCCCACGGCTGCCCACCAGAACCGGAAGGCAGCACCGAGAGCGTCCATATTCAGCCAGGATTCAAGATTTGTATGAAATTTTCAACACGGGCTGTGAATAAGGCCCCGCGGCCGTAGCGATAAATATCTCGTCCGGGTTCAGAGAAGAAGAGCACAGCCGTTCTTAAAACTCGGCCTAGTTAAAGTGGAGTTTTGACATCGCGTTAAATCACGGCGACTGGCCACAGCCAAGTGGGCTAACAAGCCGAACCGGGCTCCTCCCCGACCGCGGCGCAGGGCCACACAGAAAACACAAAGCTAATCGACGGCTAAGTGAAAATCAAATTCACCTTTTTAACGGGTTTCTGGATGAGCAGTCAGGGGGCGGGGCGGGGCGGGGCGGGGGGGGTGCCACAAAAATACGACTCTCGGGTTCAGCCGCCCGCCCGAGCGTGTCGGGGGGCGTGGGTGTGAACACCGCCATAACTTGATAGAGACGGCTTCATTGGGCTTCTATGACCCGGCCTCCGTGATGGAGAGCCGCTCAGAGACTGACAAACCCGGGGAAAGCCGAGCGTTTTTCATCTCCTCCCCCACCGTTTCTCAAGCTGCCCGTCTAACGCAGGAAGCGGGAGGACGGGACGCTCTCTTCAGAACAGACACCTGCACCTCCAAAGTAGAGGCGTACTCTGGGACATGTGAACAACGACAGATTAGGCGTATTCTCGCCTTCTGAGGCAAAAAATCAGTGCCATAATAAACCACTACAGGGGAACACTGAGGGTTTCACTTGTTTAGATGGCGGCGAGCTGTAAAATAGCCTACTTCTGATGGTGACGATGATTTGTTTCAAACATGTAAATAAGCAGGATATATAACGTACAGATAAGACCCTGCCGATAATCTGAAGGGGTCAACAAACCCACACTTCGAACAGCGCACAAATCTCCGTATGCATCAGGTTATTTGTCACATGTTCGAAAAGGAGCGGCACGGTGGTGCAGTGGTCAGCGCGGTCGCCTCACAGCAAGAAGGTCCTGGGTTCGAGCCCCGGGGTCGTCCAACCTTGGGCGTCGTCCTCTGTGTGGAGTTTGCATGTCCTCCTCGTGTCTGTGTGGGTTTCCTCCCACAGTCCAACGACATGTAGGTCAGGTGGATCGGCCGTACTACATTGTCCTTAGGTGTGAATGTGTGAATGTGTGTGTGTGTGTGTGTGTGTGTGTGTGTGTGTGTGTGTGTGTGTGGGCCCTGTGTGTGTGTGTGGGCCCTGTGTGATGGCCTGGCGGCCTGACCAGGGTGTCTCCCCGCCTGCTGCCCAATGACTGCTGGGGTAGGCTCCAGCAACCCCACGACCCTGACAACAGGATAAGCGGTTCGGATAATGAATGGATGTTTGAGAAGGGGTGGCATAGTGGTGCAATGGTTAGTGCCGTCGCCTCACAGAAGAAGGTCCTGGGTTCGAGCCCCGGGGTCGTCCAACCTTGGGGGTCGTCCTCTGTGTGGAGTTTGCATGTTCTCCCCGTGTATGCGTGGGTTTCCTCCAGGTGCTCCGGTTTCCCCCCACAGTCCAACGACATGTAGGTCAAGGGAGTCGGCCATACTAAATTGTCCCTAGGTGTGAATGTGTGTGTGTGTGTGTGTGGGCCCTGTGATAGTCTGGCAGCCTGTCCAGGTTTTCTCCCCACCTGCCGCCCAATGACAGCTGGGGTAGGCTCCAGCATCCCCGCGACCCTGACAGCAGGATAAGCGATTTGGATGGGTGGCTGTTCGAGAAGGAGCGGGAGGAAGAATAACACTTTTACACATGACAATTTAGATAAGTTTGTAAATCTCGCTGTCGGTGGGACGTGCCAGGCGACTGGTTATAACAGCGTCTGTGACAAGTGAGCACATGGGGTCGGAATATGGTTTTCTGTGCGCATGCTGGCCACTGGCAGACGTGCTGCAGGCTGCAGCCCGTCTGAAACAGCGGCACTTGTTGTCATTTACTGAACTGCGTTACGAATAAGCTGACGTCACTTCCGACCAGACAGGTGCCATAACCTGGGAACAACCGCTGCCCGGCGAGGCCGCCATTAACCGAGCGGCTGGCCGAAACGCGCCTGACGTGCCGCCGCGGACGTGTCAATGTAACGGCGATCTCGGCGCGCGCCACGGCTGCTTGCAGCCAGAGCGGGTGAGAAAAGCGTCTGCGCGTCAGAGTCGGTTTAGCGGCGGACCCGCGGCGCGCGCGCGCTCCAAAGGCACCTTCACTCCCCCCTCGGCCTCAGACATTCGTCACCGTTTAATTGACGTGTTCGTGGATCGCGCCCCCCCCCCGTGCACCTGCGTGGCGCGACGGCGGCGGAAGTTACAGACGTTAAGATTATCGCGAGCCCGCACAGCGCCAATGGAGCCGAGCTCCTCTTTGCACGAGCGTTGATGGAGCATTGTGCCGTGCCGCGAATCCCGCGAGGCCGCCGGCATGGCGGAAAGACACGTGGGCGCGTCTTCCGCCATGCCGAGGCAACGCTGCAGCGACGCAATCAAGGATTCACTTGTCGACGCTTGCAAAGGTTTCAAAACACCCCGAGCACGAGCACGCGCGTGCCCCGTCGTTGTTGTTGTTGTTTATCACGGGGGGAGGGTGTGTACGTACAGGTTTTTGCTGAGCTCTCTGCTCAATTGGAGGCAGGTGCGGCGTAAAGACCTAATCACATTTGCGGCTCATTACCCAGTGACTGTGTGCACATATTTGCCTCTCCGTGTCCTTATTAATCAAGCACAGACAACCCCGCGCGCTCCTCTCCACTTTTCCACATGACTTGCTACAAGCAACACCGCGGCGCGGCAACCTGATGGGACCACCTGCCGCCGTCAGCCTCTCCGACACCTGCAGCGCAAACGCCGATAATCGCTCACTTGACCTCTGACCGCCAGCCAATTGAGGGGGCGCGCGTCGGAGCCGCCGGCTGAACGGCCTCGCGCGCGCGCTACTCTCTCTCCGCGGCCACTGTGCTTCCGCTCGGGTTTGACGTCACCGGCTTTCTTCCCTTTCGTGGGGAATCTCCGGGCCTCTGGCCCCCCTGGCCCCTGGCATTTATGCTCTTTATTGTTCTTATACTGCCTGTAAGTTCATAATTATGGATATTAAGAAAAATGAATTCAATAAATAAATAAATAAAAATAAATTCCGGGCCTGCGGATTCGGCGGCTGCAGAGGAAACATTCATCCATCCGCCCCAGTGGCGGATCTAGAGATTTTTTCCTGGGCTGGTAAAGGGGTGGCAAGACTGTACCCCGTAGATCCGCGCCTGTGAGGGGGGGGGATTCTAAATCGGCGACTTCTGTTTGAGATGAGTTTGGTGCGGGTCTCATTGACCTTCACCATGCATATACATAAAATATACTTTAAAAACATATTATCTGATTTATAATTGGGGTGGCAACAGGGGTGGCAAGACTGTGTCCCCATAGATCCGTGCCTGTGAGGGGGGGGGGAGGGGGGATTCTAAATCGGCGACTTCTGTTTGAGATGAGTTTGGTGCGGGTCTCATTGACCTTCACCATGCATATACATAAAATATACTTTAAAAACATATTATCTGATTTATAATTGGGGTGGCAACAGGGGTGGCAAGACTGTGTCCCCATAGATCCGTGCCTGATCCACCCATTACCCACACCGCTTATCCTGCCCTCAGGGTCGCGGGGATGCTGGAGCCTATCCCAGCAGTCATTGGGTGGCAGGAGGGGAGACACCCTGGTCAGGCCGCCAGACCATACACAAGACCCGCTCTTCCTCCTGAGCCACGTCGCAATAATAGACACCGGGCGGCACGGTGGCCCTCTGCTGCCTCACAGCAGGAAGGTCGTGGGTTCGAACCCCCCGGCCGTCCCGGGTCCTTTCCGTGTGGAGTTTGCATGTTCTCCCCGCGTCTGCGTGGGTTTCCTCCGGGTGCTCCGGTTTCCTCCCACCGTCCAAAAGACATGCGTGTTAGGGTTCATACTCCTGCCTGTGCCCCTGAGCAAGGCAGTGGAAAGAAGAACTGGAGTTGGTCCCCGGGTGCTGCAGCTGCCCGCTGCTCCCGTACAACAGGACGGGTTAAATGCAGAAGACACATTTCGCCGTAAGAATACAATGAGGAATAAAGTGGCTTTTTTTCTTTCTCCCTAGTATGCGAGAGTGACGAACCCCAGGAGTATACAGGAGGTACACACCACCATAGCACGCTACACTACGCACAAAAGGATACACTCCTATCGACAAAAATAACACAGATCAAACTTTGCTATTGTGGCGTGACAAGCATCAAAGAATTAAAAGCGAACTCTGGTTTTTTTTTTTGTATTATTATTATCATTCCTCGTTTGACAAATCATTATTTCTCCCCCCCCCCCCGAGTTTGACGCCGTGTCGTTCCCCCCTTTTTTAATGAGATTTCTTAAAAGGGGCGCCTTTGTAGCGGCAGCTAGGTCGCAGCCGCCGATAAAAGGAAAACACCATTCTCAATCACGGCGAGCGAGGGGGGAGAAATCCATGAAAATCAAATTAGTCATCAGACACCGTCTTTGACTCCGAGAGGCCTGATTTGAATGTATTTTTCAATGGCCTCGACGAAGGGCCGGCGAGGCTCTGACCCCGGGGAAATGACGGGTCTCTTGAACTGGCGAATGACGCCTCTGGACGCGGCGCCCCCCGGGGGACGCTGGACGAGGCCGCTGCAGAGGCCAGTTTACATTGTGTGCACGAGCCTGCGACGCGTCGGTCGCCCCTGTGCGAAATCACGGCTGAAGACGGCCTTTCCAAATATCTGACGCCGGGCGACGCTGCTCTTATCTAAAAGTAATGCAGCGCCATAAATGATGGATGCGCTTACAATTACTACGCTTCCCCCCCCCCCATCACTAAACGGGAGCGCCTCCGATGATGTATGTATTGTACGCAACGAGGTTCAACGGGGGACGTTATGGTGAGAGCACAAAACACACAGCGGGAAGACGTGACGCGGACGCACAAAGGGCTCCGGTCTCATGAAAACTGGGTGCAGGTGCAAGCGCACAAAGGCGGGTTGGACAGACTTGCAGCGAGCCGGCGGTTTGCAGCGGCGAAAACTCAAGACACAGATCATCTTCCCTGTGTAGCAGGCCGTGTGCTCCATACGCCGCACTCCACTTCCGGTGTGGGAAGACGGCGGCACGAATTCCCGTTTGCGGCGGCCTCACCCAGTACCGTCCATGCGGTGTCCTTGTCCACGTCTGTGTCTACGTTTTGTCTTCGTTTGATGGCTGCGAGAGCTGGCGCTGGATCGGCTGGGAGAGTCGGGTCTGCTATATCTTGTGGGCCCAGGGACCGCGGCCCCTGCCCGGAGCTGCGCCCAAAGAGGAAACACCGAGGGCGGTCTGACAGGACGCGGAAGCGGGGCAGACTAAGCTAACTGCTAGCCCATGCGTGTGTTGAGGACGTCTGGCTGGAAGAGGAGGCGTTGGATTGGCTGATGGAGCCTGGTCTGCTTCGTCTGGTGGGCCCAAGGACCACAGCCCCTGCCCGGAGCTGCGCCCAAAGAGGAAACACCGAGGGCGGTCTGACAGGACGCGGAAACGGGACAGGCTAAGCTAACTGCTAGCCCCTGCAGACCGGCAGTCCCAACAGTCATCCTGGCTGGCGTTCATTCCCTTGGATAGTGATTTTTTTTTTTTGTTTGGATATATGTATTAGTTTGCATATATGTGTTAGTTTGCATATATGTGTTAGTTTGCATATATGTGTTAGTTTGGATATGTGTGTTAGTTTGCATATATGTGTTAGTTTGCATATATGTGTTAGTTTGCATATATGTGTTAGTTTGCATATATGTGTTAGTTTGGATATATGTGTTAGTTTGGATATGTGTGTTAGTTTGGATATATGTATTAGTTTGGATATATGTATTAGTTTGGATATATGTGTTAGTTTGGATATATGTGTTAGTTTGCATATATGTGTTAGTTTGGATATATGTGGTAGTTTGCATATATGTGTTAGTTTGCATATATGTGTTAGTTTGGATATATGTGTTAGTTTGGATATGTGTGTTAGTTTGGATATATGTATTAGTTTGGATATATGTATTAGTTTGGATATATGTGTTAGTTTGGATATATGTGTTAGTTTGCATATATGTGTTAGTTTGGATATATGTATTAGTTTGCATATATGTGTTAGTTTGCATATATGTATTAGTTTGCATATATGTGTTAGTTTGCATATATGTGTTAGTTTGGATATATGTATTAGTTTGGATATATGTGTTAGTTTGGATATATGTGTTAGTTTGCATATATGTGTTAGTTTGGATATATGTGTTAGTTTGCATATATGTGTTAGTTTGGATATATGTGTTAGTTTGCATATATGTGTTAGTTTGGATATATGTGTTAGTTTGGATATTTGTGTTAGTTTGGATATGTGTGTTAGTTTGCATATATGTGTTAGTTTGGATATATGTGTTAGTTTGCATATATGTGTTAGTTTGGATATGTGTGTTAGTTTGGATATATGTGTTAGTTTGGATATATGTGTTAGTTTGCATATATGTGTTAGTTTGGATATATGTGTTAGTTTGGATATTTGTGTTAGTTTGGATATTTGTGTTAGTTTGGATATGTGTGTTAGTTTGGATATTTGTGTTAGTTTGGATATATGTGTTAGTTTGGACATATGTGTTAGTTTGCATATATGTGTTAGTTTGGACATATGTGTTAGTTTGCATATATGTGTTAGTTTGGACATATGTGTTAGTTTGCATATATGTGTTAGTTTAGAGATGTGTATTCTTGTATTTCTTGTAGTTTTTGGTTGTGTTTTTGTCTTTGTGTTGCACTGCTGTGGGCTGGGGGGAAGCGACACTCCCATTTAATTTCACGTACTTGCGTACGTGAAATTAAATGACAAATAAAATGTTGCTGATTCCCGATGACCCCAGAAATGTTCCCTTCCAGAAAAACCGCTCAACACACCACCGACCCTGCGTAATATGTGCACATAATCTCACTCACGGTGTAAAATGACTCCTTCAGAACAGCAACTATCCTACTTGAAACCTGGCGCATGACAGTAACTCTAACCGCCGTGTAACAGGTAACATCTGTGGTCATTTGGCGCATAATCGGCTTAATTTACGTCCATAAACACATTATCACAGGGCATGCTGGAAAACTCTGCCCCCCCCTCCCCCCCACCCCACAAACACGCTACAATATCTTTGGTCATTTGGTGACCAAAGTGGCGCCAGGCAGCTGAAAAAGAGGTTGCATCAGGATTAAAAACATAATAAACAGGTGGAGTCGGGCCGGGCGTCGACTTGGAAAATCACATCAGCTCCTCTCATAGCCATTAGACGCACCACGGCACACGCTGTCATCTTCCTGGTGGATGAAGAGGGAAGCCCACTAGAACCCCCTGCATTGATTAACTCGGATGAATGAAATCTTCCTATTATATAGTCTATCCCTGCAGTGGCCATCCTCGACTCTGGGGGGCCCCTGGCAAAGAAAGCCATTTGGGGGGGGGGGGGGGGGCAAACATTTGCCTGCTTTGCCTCTGCTGACGGTGCGCCTCTGCATCCCTTTATATTGGGACAAAACACAGATATACATAGAGGCCTGTGGTAGTCTGCAGCCCTCCCCGGATCGGCAGAGGGGGTGGAGCAGCGACCGGGACGGCTCGGAAGGGTGGGGTAATTGGCCGGATACAACTGGGGAGAAATAGAGGCAAACAAAAGAAAAAATCATTCTTCAACAGCTAGCCCTGTGACGGGCCTGTCTGGGGTACCTCTCCGCCTGCCGCCCAATGGCTGCTGGGATGGGCTCCAGCATCCCCGCGACCACGAGGGCAGGACTGGCGGTTCGGATAATGGATGGATATTTAACAGCCTGGCTCGCATAGCTCTCAAACTGGCTTCAGCGTTGTCACTCAGCGCATAAATCAACAGAGACTGACAATGGACACAACAGCTTAGTCAAACATCTGACACGGGGGGGGGGGTGGATTTTCACATCCCAATCCCGTGAACCAGTTCTGCTCATTCCAGGATGGACAGCAGAATTGACCTCCATCCCGCGGGAATTCTGCTGGAGCCCCGTGACCCATGGCAATCCTGACCAGATGTCAGACTCCGGCGTAGACAGTTCGTACCGGTGGATCCATCCGTCAGGCCCGGACAGACATTCCCTTTGTCGGGTTCGCTGGGATTTTCTGTACGATTCCCGTCAAACTCCACACCCGCATGTTCTTTCCTTCGCTTGAACTGGATCAGCTTGCCGCCGCTGGTTTCACGTTTTACCTTCAGTGTGGTGACATGCACAGGCTCAGATCCGTAGATTGCTGCTCGGAAACAGCTCACTGCACCTGTGGGGGGTGGGGGGGGGGGTGGGCGGAGGCACAATTTCAAGACGAAACGGACACCAATTTGTACTACGCCCGTGGATCTGCATTAACCCCCCCCCCCAGCTGCAGCACACCACCCATCCTGGTACAGGCGGATTCCCGTCAAGCCCCGAAATTACCAAACGCATGCAGGTAGGGGGGGGGGGGGGGGAAGAAAATCACCTTGCACCCCAGGAAGCTGCTAATCAGCCTGCATTTGCACCTCCGCGGGGGCGCGCCAGCACGAAAATAGAGCCCATTGTATTGCGGCTGTGGTGCATTATTAGAATCTGGCCAAAAAAATGTTCCTCGACGCCTCCTCTTGTCCGCTGGAGATGGGCTCAGCACTGAGAGACTCTGTTGGGGTTTATTTCCCATTGTTCCCGTGTTATCTCGTACGCATTGTATAGCCCCCCCCCACCCACCCCCGTCCTGCTCCATCCTCCCCTCGAAACTCTCCGAGGGGGTCCCTGGTCCTGCCTTTTCCCAGTTTGGCCCTGGAGACATGTGGAGCGTCATCTGAAGTACGGTACGGGGGCCACAGCGGCTCTCTCTCAGGGGGCTGCCAAGGAAAAGAAAGGTAAGACACCACAGAATAATGGGTTTACAGTAGCAGATGAATATTTCATCATATGTACATGGGCTGGTAGTCACAGGGTAGTCACACCAGAGGGATGAGACGGTAACACAGCTTTCTGTCTCTTCTTCTGTCTTTCACTCTCCATCTCAATCATTCTCTCTCTCTCTCTCTTTCCCTCGTTTCTGACTCTCTCTCTTGCCATCTCTCTCTCATCCCTCTCTCTCCTTCTCTGTGTTTCGCTCTCCATCTCAATCATTCTCTCTCTCTCTCTTTCCCTCGTTTCTGACTCTCTCTCTTGCCATCTCTCTCCCCATCTCTCTCTCATCCCTCTCTCTCCTTCTCTGTCTTTCACTCTCCATCTCAATCATTCTCTCTCTCTCTCTTTCCCTCGTTTCTGACTCTCTCTCTCTTGCCATCTCTCTCCCCATCGCTCTCTCATCCCTCTCTCTCTGTCTCGCTCTCTCTCTCTCTCTCTCTCTTTCCCTCGTTTCTGACTCTCTCTCTTGCCATCTCTCTCCCCATCTCTCTCTCATCCCTCTCTCTCCTTCTCTGTGTTTCACTCTCCATCTCAATCATTCTCTCTCTCTCTCTTTCCCTCGTTTCTGACTCTCTCTCTCCCCATCTCTCTCTCATCCCTCTCTCTCCTTCTCTGTGTTTCACTCTCCATCTCAATCATTCTCTCTCTCTCTCTTTCCCTCGTTTCTGACTCTCTCTCTCCCCATCTCTCTCTCATCCCTCTCTCTCCTTCTCTGTCTATCTCTCTCCATCTCTCCCGCTCTCTCTCTCCACCATCTCTCCATCTCCTCTCCCCATCTGTCTCTCTCCTTCTGTCTTTCGCTCTCCATCTCAATCATTCTCTCTCTCTCTCTTTCCCTCGTTTCTGACTCTCTCTCTCTTGCCATCTCTCTCCCCATCTCTCTCTCATCCCTCTCTCTCCTTCTCTGTGTTTCGCTCTCCATCTCGATCACGCTCTCTCTGTCTTTCCCCTCCGTTTCTGTCTGTCTATCTCTCTCCATCTCTCCCGCTCTCCACCATCTCTCCATCTCCTCTCCCCATCTCTCTCTCTCCTTCCGTCTTTCGCTCTCCATCTCAATCACGCCCTCTCTGTCCTTCCTCCATTTCTGTCTGTCTGTCTGTCTCTCCCCATCGCTCTCTCTCTGTCTCGCTCTCTCTCTCTCTCTTTCCCTCGTTTCTGACTCTCTCTCTCTTGCCATCTCTCTCCCCATCGCTCTCTCATCCCTCTCTCTCTGTCTCGCTCTCTCTCTCTCTCTTTCCCTCGTTTCTGACTCTCTCTCTTGCCATCTCGCTCCCCATCTCTCTCTCATCCCTCTCTCTCCTTCTCTGTGTTTCACTCTCCATCTCAATCATTCTCTCTCTCTCTCTTTCCCTCGTTTCTGACTCTCTCTCTTGCCATCTCTCTCCCCATCTCTCTCTCATCCCTCTCTCTCCTTCTCTGTCTTTCACTCTCCATCTCAATCATTCTCTCGCTCTCTCTTTCCCTCGTTTCTGACTCTCTCTCTCTTGCCATCTCTCTCCCCATCGCTCTCTCATCCCTCTCTCTCTGTCTCGCTCTCTCTCTCTCTCTCTCTCTCTCTTTCCCTCGTTTCTGACTCTCTCTCTTGCCATCTCTCTCCCCATCTCTCTCTCATCCCTCTCTCTCCTTCTCTGTGTTTCACTCTCCATCTCAATCATTCTCTCTCTCTCTCTTTCCCTCGTTTCTGACTCTCTCTCTCCCCATCTCTCTCTCATCCCTCTCTCTCCTTCTCTGTGTTTCACTCTCCATCTCAATCATTCTCTCTCTCTCTCTTTCCCTCGTTTCTGACTCTCTCTCTCCCCATCTCTCTCTCATCCCTCTCTCTCCTTCTCTGTCTATCTCTCTCCATCTCTCCCGCTCTCTCTCTCCACCATCTCTCCATCTCCTCTCCCCATCTGTCTCTCTCCTTCTGTCTTTCGCTCTCCATCTCAATCATTCTCTCTCTCTCTCTTTCCCTCGTTTCTGACTCTCTCTCTCTTGCCATCTCTCTCCCCATCTCTCTCTCATCCCTCTCTCTCCTTCTCTGTGTTTCGCTCTCCATCTCGATCACGCTCTCTCTGTCTTTCCCCTCCGTTTCTGTCTGTCTATCTCTCTCCATCTCTCCCGCTCTCCACCATCTCTCCATCTCCTCTCCCCATCTCTCTCTCTCCTTCCGTCTTTCGCTCTCCATCTCAATCACGCCCTCTCTGTCCTTCCTCCATTTCTGTCTGTCTGTCTGTCTCTCCCCATCGCTCTCTCTCTGTCTCGCTCTCTCTCTCTCTCTTTCCCTCGTTTCTGACTCTCTCTCTCTTGCCATCTCTCTCCCCATCTCTCTCTCATCCCTCTCTCTCCTTCTCTGTGTTTCGCTCTCCATCTCAATCATTCTCTCTCTGTCTCGCTCTCTCTCTCTCTCTCTCTTTCCCTCGTTTCTGACTCTCTCTCTTGCCATCTCTCTCCCCATCTCTCTCTCATCCCTCTCTCTCCTTCTCTGTGTTTCGCTCTCCATCTCAATCATTCTCTCTCTCTCTCTCTCTCTCTCTCTCTCTCTCTCTCTCTCTCTCTCTCTCTCTCTCTCTCTCTCTCTCTCTCTCTCTCTCCATCTCAATCATTCTCTCTCTCTCTCTTTCCCTCGTTTCTGACTCTCTCTCTTGCCATCTCTCTCCCCATCTCTCTCTCATCCCTCTCTCTCCTTCTCTGTGTTTCGCTCTCCATCTCAATCACGCTCTCTCTGTCTTCCCCTCCGTTTCTGTCTGCCTATCTCTCTCCATCTCTCCCGCTCTCTCTCTCTCCACCATCTCTCTCTCTCCTTCCGTCTTTTGCTCTCCATCTCAATCTCTCTCTCTGTCTTTCCTCCATTTCTGTCTGTCTGTCTGTCTGTCTCTCCCCATCGCTCTCTCTCTGCCTCTACCCCATCTCTCTCTCTCTCTCTCTCTCTCTCTCTCTCTCTGCCTCTACCCCATCTCTCTCTCTCTCTCTCTCTCTGCCTCTACCCCATCTCTCTCTCTCTCTCTCTCTCTGCCTCTACCCCATCTCTCTCTCTCTCTCTCTGCCTCTACCCCATCTCTCTCTCTCTCTCTCTCTCTGCCTCTACCCCATCTCTCTCTCTCTCTCTCTGCCTCTACCCCATCTCTCTCTCTCTCTCTCTCTCTGCCTCTACCCCATCTCTCTCTCTCTCTCTCATACACATATATAATCCCGAAAACAAGCTGTGTATCCAATTATCACTGAATTGCTAACCCAGAGTCTTTGTGTGTGTGTGTGTGTGTGTGTGTGTGTGTGTGTGTGTGTGTGTGTGTGTGTGTGTGTGTGTGTGCGCGTGCGTGTGTGTGTGTGTGGGCGCGCGCACAATTGCAGGCAAGCGAAAGCGAGACCGACACACGGGGAACGACTGATAAAGCACGATGCAGTTTAGGCCATAATTCATTTTCTATCGCCTGCACGCACAAAACCTCAACCCTCGCTCGCGCGGCGAGGAGGAGCAAGGCGCGCCGCTCGGACCGTGTTTCCGGCGAGGCCTCGGAGGGAAACCTCGGGGAGCTCGGGGAGGCGGTCTTCCACGCCGTCACTCCCCGAATCTCTGTCAAGAGTCATTCTCATTCAGATCGCAGCACAGTGGCTGATAAACCTGGCATTAGGTTATGGAAATGAGCGCGGGCTGCATCTATTTCCCTATAATTCCTTTTGGGAGACGTTTAATTCCCACAAATAAATAAATAACAGCGCCGCATCAGGTGTTTATGAAGGGTATTGTGTAAACGTAGCCGGGCAAACTGAATAATAATCACTCCATTTGCCTATGTGCGTTCAATCAGCCATCACTGAACACTTCATTAAGGCTTTAATAGTCTTTTAACTATGAAGGACACTTGACATGAGATAGATATCAGGGGACTACTCGCTCCGTCAGTCAGACCGCGTCAGGCCCCACACACTGCCCCCCGCGCTGTGTAGGGGCGTGGGCTTCGCGGGGGGCGTATTAAGGGTGCGCACTTTTAACGGCCGATCGAACGAGCGGGGCCGGAAAGGTCAGCGACTTTCGCGGTAGCGGTCCCAGGCCAGCACCAAGTACGCTTCGCACTTAAAAAGGAGGCCGGCCCCCCTCAAGGCAGAAGCCGGATTTGGATGTCAGAGGTGACGGCGAAGGTCACGGGTGCTCCCCTAAAGTAGGCTCACAAAAGACCCCGAAAGGATTTTTGCAGATAATTTACGGCACGGCAAACATTTGCGGGTTTGAGCTCCAGGCCATTTTAGAAGAATCTGAACATCTACGCGCCATTGGCTCGTTTCACTTTGGTGGTTATTAAAAAAAAACAACAAACTCACTTTTGGGGGCGTCCAGGTAGCATGGCGGTCTGTTATGTTGCCCACCAACAAGGGGATCGGCGGTTCGAATCCCCGTGTTACCTCCGGCTTGGTCGGGCATCCCTACAGACACAGTTGGCCGTGTCTGCGGGTGGGAAGCCCGGTGTGGGTGTGTCTCCTGGTCGCTGCACTGGCGCCTCCTCTGGTTGGTCGGGGCAGGGGAGAGGAATAGCGTGATCCTCCCATGTGCTACGTCCCCCTGGTGAAACTCCTCACTGTCAGGTGAAAAGACTCCACATGTATCGGAGGAGGCAGCCCCCCCCCCCGATCAGCAGAGGGGTGCAGCAGAGACCAGGACGGCCCGGAAGAGTGGGGTAATTGGCTGGGTACAACTGGGGAGAAAAAGGAGGAAAAAATCATTAAAAAAAATATATAATAATTTTCCGCCGCCCCGTCTTGCTCCCATTCATCCAATAAACACACGTGCAGGTTGACTTGATGAAAAGAAGTCATTATTATTTCTCACAAACACAAAACCATCGTCCACATAAACACGAACATGATTTTTTTTTTCATGAATTTCTAAAACACAATGTTAAATTGATTTAAGTGCAGGAACAAGAGCTAACGATACACACTTTTCATTTCAAACTTATTCATTTTTCATTTCATACTCATTCACTTACAGTGTGCGACTACCACCGCACTGCCGCTGCACCGGCAGCTGAGATGACACCCGAAACCCACAAGTTACTACTAAATCAGGTTACTACTAAATAAAGTTACTACTAAATCAAGTTACTACTAAATCAAGTTACTACTAAATCAAGTTACTACTAAATCCAGTTACTACTAAATCAAGTTACTACTAAATCAAGTTACTACTAAATCCAGTTACTACTAAATCAAGTTACTACTAAATCAAGTTACTACTAAATCAAGTTACTACTAAATCCAGTTACTACTAAATCAAGTTACTACTAAATCCAGTTACTACTAAATCAAGTTACTACTAAATCAAGTTACTACTAAATCCAGTTACTACTAAATCAAGTTACTACTAAATCAAGTTACTACTAAATCCAGTTACTACTAAATCAAGTTACTACTAAATCAAGTTACTACTAAATCCAGTTACTACTAAATCAAGTTACTACTAAATCAAGTTACTACTAAATCAAGTTACTACTAAATCCAGTTACTACTAAATCACTTCCAAAGCGATCCTACAATCGATCGACTATGTTAAAAATTGAAATCCGGGATTTTCCTCCATTACTAAATAGTCATCTTAACCATCTGCACCATGGAGCCAGGTTACAGAAGACTAACTGGTATCTTCAGCGGGGTGGGACGAACACTGCTGCAGCGGCACACACCTTCCTGTCACTCAAACAGGAAAAAGTATTGAAACATAATGATTTTTTATCTTTAGTCCGATATACTTTATGAAAGTCAGTAGGAGCAAGACGGAATACCTATGCATGAATGAGAGGGAGGACAGTGGAATGGTCAGGATGCAAGGAGTGGAGGTGACAAAGACATCTGAGTTTAAATACTTGGGGTCAACTGTCCAAAGTAACGGGGAGTGCAGAAGAGAGGTGAAAAAGAGCGTGCAGGCAGGGTGGAGTGGGTGGAGAAGAGTGTCAGGAGAGATTTGCGACAGAAGGGTACCAGCAAGAGTTAAAGGGAAGGTTTACAAGATGGTTGTGAGACCGGCTATGTTATATGGTTTGGAGATGGTGGCACTGACGAAAAGACAGGAGGTGGAGCTGGAGGTGGCAGAGATGAAGATGATAAGATTTTCACTGGGAGTGACGAAGAAGGACAGGATTAGGAACGATTATATTAGAGGGACCGCTCAGGTTGGACGGTTTGGAGACAAAGCAAGAGAGGCAAGATTGAGATGGCTTGGACATGTGTGGAGGAGAGATGCTGAGTATATTGGGAGAAGGATGCTGAATATGGAGCTGCCAGGGAAGAGGAGAAGAGGAAGGCCAAAGAGGAGGTTTATGGATGTGGTGAGGGAGGACATGCAGGTGGCTGGTGTGACAGAGGAAGACGCAGAAGACAGGAAGAAATGGAAACGGATGATCCGCTGTGGCGACCCCTAACGGGAGCAGCCGAAAGTAGTAGTAGTAGTAGTAGTAGTAGTAGTAGTAGTAGTATTAGTAGTCCGATATACTTTATCGATCCCCGTGGGGAAATTCATGCTCTGCATGTAACCCATCCTAGCTGTGTGGCTAGGAGCAGTGGGCAGCCGCCGTGCCCGTGCAGCACCCGGGGACCAACCCAACTCCATTGCCTCGGTCAGGGGCACAGACCGGAGTGTTGCCCCTAACATGCGTGTCTTCTTGAGGGTGGGGGAAACCGGAGCACCTGGAGGAAACCCCCCGCAGCCGTGATCTAATGCCGTTCTTATGCACCCGATTAAAACGCTCGACCCCTCCATTGGCCAGGGGGTGAAAGTAGGCAGTGCGGTGGTGGTTAATGCCTCCGCTGGCGATGCAGGAAAGGAAATTGTGCGGAGGTTAGCTGCGGCGCGTTTTCTGTGGTAATGGACAGGGGGGGGGGGATCCCGTCTTGCGAACAAGCTGTCAAGGACATTGATAGTGGCCCTACTGGTGACTGTTCCCACAGCAACAACCTCCGGCCTCTTTGAATGGAGGTCATACACCTCCACCAGGAGCCGCTGATGATGAGGGACCCTTTGCTCATGTACTTCACCGCAGATGTCCAACTGGACATGGAGCCAGGGACGGGTTGGCCATGCTAAAGGCTGTAATGGTGGTGTGGCTGGCTGGATTTGCTAGTGAGGACGCATTTGGCGCAATCCCTGACCAGTGCTTCAGTGTCATGGTCGACGCCTAGCCACCACACCAGGTCTCTGCATACCGGTTTGAGCCTCACTATGCCGAAGTGATCCTCGTGCACCATGGATAAAACACGTGCATGTAGGCCACTCGGGACCACAGTGCAAAGCCCTCCAGAGACAGACACCTCCCGAGCAGGGGAGCTCATGTTTGATTCTAGCATAAGGTGCCAGTTCAGCAGGCACTTGTGATGGCCATCCGGTGTGTGCAGAGGTTTGCTAGTATGGGGTCCTGTTGCGATGCCTGTTTGAGCTCGTCCAACGCGATGGCTGGCTGGAGGGGCATGTACAACAGTACAACATCTGTATGAATTCTGCTTCATCTTCCTCTGGTGAAATGTGCCCCACTGCTCCTAGCTACACCGCTAGGGTGGGTTAAATGCAGAGAAAGGATTTCCCTACGGAGATCAATAAAGTATCTAAAAAAAAACCCCAAAAAAAGCTATCCAACCAGGTGGTCCACGAGACTGGAGGGTCACGGGGCACGGCCAGGAATGGTGCCAGTGGCGTTAGACCAAACTCGGCCATCTCTCATCGTCAATCTCATATTGAAGGGGCCGACAGAACAACCGGAGGTCCACACGGCAGTTAGATGCACCATCATCTCCTCTACGCCACAACGCACCCGCGCGTAACAGCCGCCAACTGCCATAAAAACCCAACAAAAACACACGGTACTGAAGTACACAACAAAGCGGACTGAGGGCTGCCTGTCGAACAACAGCCCTTTTGTTTTGTTTGTTTTGTTTCTTCTTTCCTGTTCCTGACTGAAATCATCAAGACGTACGTCGTCGTCCCTTTTGAGCGTAGCCAAACATGACAATAATGCGCGCGTCGGTCTCGTGGGCACGGCTTTGTCTACCATCGCTCCTGCACGGCTAGGGAGATGCGTACTGTAACGGTGAGTTTCTGTCTGGAGAAGCAACTAATCTAATCAAGACAAACAGCTATTCAAAATCATATAGCATCTTTTCACCATCAAACCCCCCCCCCCCGTATAATTACTTATATCAATTCCAAATCTGTTAATTCGCTTCTTGAATCTCATTTCATCCCCATCACGCTGTGTAATTAAAGTTAACACTACGCTCGACTTCTCCCACGTGTAGATCTAACTTTGTACGCGCGTGGCACGGCCGTCTCCCTCGTTCTTCAGTGTAATTATGAAGCATCGTGTCATTACGTCGGGCTAATTGTCACAATGTAAAGTACACCGCAAACGAAATCCCTTTCACAGCTTCTCGATATGCACATACGAAGCTAAAATAGGGTGTAAAACTGTGGGGGGGGCGGCGGGGGGGGGTAAAATAATTACACCTCCCTGATTCTAATCAAGAGTAAGGCCCGTTCTAGCCAAGTCCAGCCTCGATGATGGAGGTCACCTATCGGAGCCTGATACCACAACTTCTTAACCCCTCCCCCTCCCCCCTTTTATAATGAAATGTGTTTTCCTGGATCATTATTTTGACGTCGACTTCTCATATTTCGTGTTTCCCTCTGATAATCGTTATCCGAATGATGCGATTAAAAAGCTACGTTGACAAGCGACGCGCTCGTTCCCCTTGACAACCGCCCTCGTCGCGTGTCTGCTCGACGACTCCGAATGGCCTGAACGAATTCCGGCACGCGCGCGCGTGTAGGTGCCCCCTGCAGACACTCTGCCCCCCTTATCCGCACAAGCGGAGGGATAATTTCTCGTTTGACAGACAGCCAGAGAGTCATTAGACGTCGCAGGGTATTTATAGACCCCCTTGAAATCTTACTTTGCAGTAAATCAGCGACCATTGTTTCTATTTTGTCTGCTCAATAATCCAGGTAAGACAACCGAGGAAAGATTTTGAGAGACGTCATTGATCCCCGTAGGGGAAATCACGCCCTGCATTTCCCCCATCCCAGCCGAGCAGCTAGGAGCAGTGGGCAGCCGCCGTGCAGCCCCCAGGGGGACCAACGCCAATCCGCCTCGCCGTGGCACAGACCGGAGTGTTGACCCTAACATGCGTGTCTTTCTGATGGTGGGGGAAACCGGAGCACCCGGAGAAATCCCACGGCAAACTCCACACAGAGGACGAGCCACCCCCCCAACAAGGCTGGACAACCCCGGGGTTCGAACCCAGAAACTTCCTGCTGCGAGGCGACAGCGCTAACCACTGCGCCACCGTGCCGCCCAGAGTTCACCTGGATGAACTGATTCAACTTTCTTTGACATTATTTCTTTTTTGGGGGGGGGGGTTCCTCTCCTTTTCGTCCCCAATTGTATCCGGTCAATTACCCCACTCTTCCAAGCCATCCTGGTTGCTGCTCCACCCCCCTCTTTCAATTCGGGAAGGGCTGCGGACTACCACACGCCTCCTGCGATACATGTGGAGTCACCAGCCGCTTCCTTTCACACGACAGCGAGTTGCACCAGGGGGGCGTAGCACGTGGGAGGGCCAGAGGGGGCGCTAGTGCAGCGACCGGGACACATACCCACATCCGGCTTCCCACCTGCAGACACGGCCAACTGCGTCTGTAGGGCCGCCCGACCAAGCCGGAGGCAACACGGGGATTCGAACCGGCGATCCCCGTGTTGGCCCCCTTTGACATTATTTCTATTAAACATGATCCACATAACGAGTCATATTCAACGCAAAGCCATTATTCTAATTCCTGCCGTGCACTGACTTTTGAAGAGCTGTAACGGTACTGAAAGCGGCGAGCTGCATGTAGCTGGGCAGGATGTATACCAGCTGGGTATACTAAGTATGCGACTCGGCCGGCTCGCGAGACATAAATCATTCCTCTTCCGAAGAAGAAGAAGAAGACTGAGTGGGCAGCCCCTTTTATTAAGGTCAGACCTGCAGAGAAAGATCGAGGTATCTTAATACGGGGCCTCGTGTCTCAAGTCAGGCCGACGTGTCGGGCGGGTCGGCAAACCCAGACGGCCTCTCCTCACAGCGTGCACGTTGAATTGATTCTAATCCCAAAAACACAAAGTGATCAGCATGATACACAACACGTGCGGCGTCCAGCTCTGAAATCGAACCGGCGCATCAAAACAAAAAAAAAACTGCTATCCTTGGGAAACTTAAGAGTTAATCCATTTGCTTTCATATTACCGAGTCTGTACGCGGGTTAATAAATCATTCTAATGATGCCAATTACACAAATTGGTGCCGCACAAACAGGAGCGGTGAGCAGTTTTGTTACAGGCAACACCTTTGCCTTTCTCTGCAGCTATTTCTGTTTTATTACTTTGTGGGAAATCAAATGAAAATGAAAAATCTAAAGCTGTATGAATAAAACATGGCCAATATCTTTCCTGCCTGTTGGTGGTACTGTCCAGAATGTTTGATTGACATTATATTGTGAATCAGTCTATCAAGCCGTGGCTATTTAGCGCTAAACAGCAGTGGAATATCAATGAGGTGGGCAGCCATAGGATGTAGCAGCGTGCGATTCTTTTGCAAAAATTGTGCCAAATTAGATGCAAATGGTCTCAAGGAAACGTTGCATTTTAATGTGCCCCACATTCTTGATGCGCACACTGGCGAGCCAAAACATTATGACCACCCGTCTAATACGCTGATGGTCCGTGTGCCGTCAAAACAGCGCCGACCCACCGAGGGGTGGACTCTGTAAGACCCCTGAAGGTGTCCTGTGGTAACTGTAACCAAAACATTAGCAGTAGATCCTTCGAGACCTGCAAGTCGCGAGGTGGAGCCGCTGTAGATCAGAGTTGTTGGCCCAGCACATCCCACAGATGCTCAATCGCACTGAGATCTGGAGAAGTTGGAGGCCGGGGCGACACCTTGAACACATCCTCATGTTCCTCAAACCATTCCCGAACAAGGTGTGCAGGGTGGCAGGGTGCATTATCCTGCTGAAAGAGGCCACTGCCATCAGGGAATGCCATTGCCATGAAGGGGTGTACCTGCTCTGCAATGATGTTTAGGTGGTGGCACGTGTCAAACTGACGTCCACATGAATGGCCAGACCCAGGGTTTCCCAGCAGGACATTACCCAGAGCATCACACTCCCTCCACCAGCTTGTCGTCTTCTCACAGTGCATCCTGGTCCCGTCACTTCCTCAGGTAAAGGGTGCCCACATACACACCCATCCACGTGGTCTAAAAGAAAACGGGACTCGTGGGACCGGGCAACCTTCTTCCACTGCTCCATGGTCCAGTTACGATGCTCACATGCTTGTAGGTGCTTTCGACAGTGAATACGAGGTCATCATGGGCACTCTGAGGTCTACTGTGACTTGTGCCACAGTAGACCTTGTGTCGGTTCGGACCAGACGGGATAGCCTTGATTGCCCTTGTGCCGGTTTGTGGTTTGTCCTGCCTCAGACCACTGTCGGTAGGTACTGACCACTGCTGACCGGGAGCACCCCACAAGCCTTACTGTTTCAGAGATGTTCTGACCCAGTCGTCTGGCCAAAACAATTTGGCCCTTGTCAAAGTTGCTTTGGTCTTTACTTCTGCCCATTTCTTCTCCTGCATCCCACACGTTATACTTACATTAAATTTAGAATTATATTTAAACATTGATTACGAGAACTGATTGTTCACTTATCATCTAACATACCCAGTCCTCGACATGTGCCCTGATGATCAAAGTTTTATTTATATATATATATATATATATAAAGTATATATATATATATATATATATATATATGTAGATAGACAGACAGAGAGAGAGGGCGCGAGAGAGAGTGCATTTTTTTCCACCCAGAAACCGTCAATGGTGTTGATAAAAGTGATCAACAAATGAGGAGCGGATTATATATATATATATATATATATATATATATATATATATATATATATATATATATATATATATATATATATATATGTGTGTGTATGTATGTATGTATATATATATGTATATATATGTGTGTGTGTATGTATGTATATATATGTATATATATATGTGTGTGTATATATGTATATATGTATATATATGTGTGTGTATATGTATATATATGTATATATATGTATATATATATATATATATATATATATATATGAGTAGTAAACAAAACACAGAGCACGTAAAATAAATAAATAACCCAAACTCAGATTGCCCAATCCAGAGAAAAACAAACAATTCAGAATCTTGTGAAATTAGGAAATCCAGAAATGTGCCCCCCCCCCCAACCTGCTCATCCCCTGTGTACAGTGATGTAATCACACCTGCTCGCTCGGCACCATGATGTTACCTGACAGGCAGATACGACAGGTAGCCGTGGGGTGGGGGGGGGGGCGTCAGATCAGCGGCACTAGCAGCAGCAGCAGTGGCGTTTTGTTTACTTTGCACCCCGAGCCTGCTATAAGTGAGCCATCTGTGAACTTCTCAGTGAGGCAGTTAGGAGCTCGGTGCCAAATAGGCCTCAGCTGTCTGCAACTGGCTTGCTTTCAGCTGGACCTCCCCAGCTCTCCTTCCCCCTCAGGTTCTTATTAGTGTCAAATAGGCCACCTATGTCCAGGTGCGGGGGAGGCGTAGCAGGTGGAGGATATGATATCAATTTGTTTTGTTGGTAATGACAGTGGTAATCTATGCTCGGCGAGCACGGTCGGCCGCCTTAATTTCGGCAGAGTAAGCCAATTATTCACATCTTTAATTTGCTTAAATGCATTTACATTCGCTCACTGATATATTGCACTTGTCAAATACGTGTCAGTTAAACGGATCAATTCGAGTACACGGAGGGCGTCCACCTCTGTATGACACGTTTTAGCTAGATGAAACAGAACATATCGTTTGAAATAAAATGAACTACCTGAAAGCTTTTCAGAGTTGAGGTGTGGGCATCCGGGTGGCGCAGCGGTCTGTTCTGTCGCCTACCAACACGGGGATCGGCGGTTCGAACCCCCGTGTCGCCTCCGGCTTGGTCGGGCATCCCTACGGACACAACTGGCCGTGTCTGCGGGTGGGAGGCCGGACGTGGGTATATGTCCAGACCAGAGTGCGCCTCCTCTGGTCGGTCGGGGCGCCTGATCGGGGGGACTGGGGGGGGGGATAGCGTGGTTCTCCCACGCGCTACGTCCCCCTGGTGAAACTCCTCACTGTCAGGTGAAAAGAAGCAGCTGGTGACTCCACATGTATGGGAGGAGGCACGTGGTAGTCTGCGGCCCTCCCCGGATCGCCAGAGGGGGTGGAGCAGCAGCAGCGACCGGGACGGCTCGGAAGAGCGGGGTAATTGGCCGGATACAACTGGGGAGAAAAAAGTGGGAAGAAATCCTAAAATTAACAGCGGAGGCGTGGCTGAAATACTTTCTGTGCAGGGATGCAAATGGCCGGATTGGATCTGCAAAATACTGGGCAATTTATTCCAATATCGTTTATCAATTATACAAGACAACGTCAAAACACAGAGATCAGAAGTCACGACTGCTACATTTTCAAAGAATATTTGATCAATGGGAGTTTGTATTTGCTTTGATCGGTGCCCCGTCATTGTTAGAAATTAGGACCCCCTCCAGATAATGTGTGATGCAGCGTGCGAGGAAACAGCCCCTTGAACATAACACGTAAATAATGTAAGGTACGCTTAACTTTCGCCGGTATTAAGACAGTCTTTAATCATGGCTGTTATTATTCTACCACACAGTCACCAAACGTGGCTTTACGGTGGCCCCCCCTCTAAAAGTCTAATGACAAGAAGTATTTGGCCGGTGAGAGATTATATCTCAAACTCTGCTCCCTCTTTTCTTTTCTTTTTTTTTCCTTCCCAGAGTGAAAACCGCGGCTCATTATCCAAACAATGATTAATGTCCATTGCCGAGACACCTTGTTTGTATCAATACTTGCCGTCGGTGAGATTAATTTTTTTTTTCCTGGCGCAACGCATGATGCATTCGAAATAGATGTTTGTCAAGGAAATAAATTTGGAAATAGCTGCCAGATAACCTGTCAACTTTAATGCATCCCAGTTATCCTTTTGCATTACCTCGGGTTTTCATTGAAAGGGGGGAAAAAAAAGGGCTACCTGTTAAGCAGTACTACATGCCTTCTGACAGCAGAGGACTTAAAAGGACATACAATGTTGGGAACTGTTTATTTCCAACAATCGAGCCTTTGTCCCCCCTCGCTTCTTCCATAGTGACGAGACCTTAGTAAGCTAGCAGACGGGTTAAGTATGAGCTAATGGTGCCGTCTCTTCTATAGAATGAAACGTCTTGAATATTAGTAGTGCTGTACAACGTGCTGCAGTCCATCGATTAAAAATGGCCTATTACGGGTGTCTGGGTAGCATAGCAGACTATTTCGCTGCCTACCAACACGGGGATCGCTGGTTCGAATCCCCGGGTTACCTCCGGCTTGGTCGGGCATCCCTACAGGCACATTTGGCCGTGTCTGCATGTGGGTATGTGTCCCGGTCACTGCACTAGCGCCTCCTCTGGTTGGTTGGAGGCGCCTGTTCGGGAGGGAGGGAGGGAGGGAGGGGGGGGATAGTGTGATCCTCCCACGCGCTACGTCCCCCCGGTGAAACTCCTCACTGTCAGGTGAAAAGAAGCGGCTGGTGACTCCACACGTATGGGAGGAGGCCTGTGGTAGTCTGCAGCCCTCCCCGGCTCGGTAGAGGGGGGTGGAGCAGAGACCGGGACGAATCGGAAGAATGGGGTAATTGGCCGGGTACAATTGGGGGGAAAAAGGGGGAAAATAAAAAAAATGGAGCATTACTGGTACCTAAGTAGACACCACAAACTTCAAAGCAGAATCGTAACCTAAATTCTTTTTTTACCCCTCCCCCCCAATGCTCTTTTTTTGTACCGGCATTGTAACGGACAACCTGGGCAGATCATGAATGACATGACATATATTGAGGTTCTCGGCTTAGCGCGGACAGATGCTTTACTTACAGCCCGGCCAAAGTACGACGCTCGCTTCCTTAGCGTGGTCTGAAATGATGGCGGCCTCAGTAAACCAGATGTGTACCTCAATCTGTTGAGTACGAGGTGGGCACCAGAAAGACTAAGCCATGGCTCTAATCCGCCTACTTGGGGTCGCAACTGATTTAGCTGACCACATCTTCGCCTGACTGACTTAGTGGTTTACTGACTGATGGAACTGACTGAATGACTGATTGATGGATAACAGAATGATCGATTGACTGATGTTCCCATGACCACATCAGCACGGTCCTCATAACCAAATGGAAAATACATTTATTAAAAACAATTTAACAAATCTTGATTTTAATGTCATTTTTCTTGACCTATCTTGTGAATTGTGCTGGTTTTGTTCTCCCGAACCCCTGCTTTTCAGCGACTTTAGCATGTATTTTGTCTGCGCTACGTTGTAACGTGTTTGTTTTATTGTATGTAAGGTATTCATTATTAATGCTGATATTCATTAATGATATTTCAAATATTTTGGAGTTTGTCTCCCTGCCCCTCATTGTGGCGTTCACGTTCTCTCCCGTGTTTACACGGATCTCCTGTGGACTCCGGTCTCATCTCTAAGTCCAAACACATGCATGCTGGTTCAGTTTCAGTCTCTGTCCATAGGTTTGTGTGGTGTGAGTGTGTGAGGAGGAGGGAGGGGCATGGAGACTGCAGAGTGTCTCCCTCTCTTCTACCCACTGCATGCTGGGATAGACTTCACACCCCCATGACACAATCAGATTAAGCATTACATAGATGTGGTTTACATTTGTTTTCCTTTGTTTCTTTTTTTTGGGGGGGGGGGGGCACGTCTAACTTTTCATGGCCAGAGTTTTGGGACATTCGGGATGTGCAGCCGGGCCAAAAACAAATGCGACATACAGGGAATTTTGGTGGCCTTTACACGGTGGGAGCCCTGCTCGTGGAGAACACTGCTGGCACTGCACAGACTCGGCTATCGGTTGAAGAATGAGCGTGACTAATCTGAGAGGAGAGGAAGACGTGCATTTGAGCAAGGGTGTGGATATGCTGGGGCCTAGCTGACGCACTTCGATGTGGCGCTCGTGTTGGCGTTTAAACCGACGGCTATTCGCCACGCCTTTAACGTGGTCTCGATAAGGGTGATGGAGAACACACAGCAGGCTTACCGTACCCACACTGCCGGACTACAGGTGTTGTTTAACGAATGGGCCAAGCACCAGCGCCGCATGCAGAGACTGTTGGCGGGTCTAGAGTCAGCAATATACAGGACAAGCACGGGACGACAGGAAGACATCTTTAGAAGGATGATGAGTCTTATGTCTGGTTTTCCTTTGGCTGTCTCTCTCACAACAACTGGGATTTAAAGAAAGGAAGAGAATAAAAAAAAAAAGAAGTGGGGAAAAGCATAGAAACACCGAGTCGGTTCAATCCAAACCATCCATTCAGTCAAGTAATCTGCTGATGTAGAGATTCCAAACCCACAGCCGAATTAAAATTACATACTGTATGAACTATTCATGAATAAAAGGTAGCGGTTTCCTAGAGATGAAAAAGACCCCTGACTCTGTGCTTTACTTCTGTGAATTTGTGCTGTTACATGAATAAGAACTTACTCAATACAGAGTTGGCTTCAAAACTTTGTGTTTTTGGCCTTTTTAGGCGTAGTGTGCTGCAACCACTCCAACTGTGTGTCTTGGTTTTAGCTTTAAAGAGAAACTTTCCCGATGGTTTTGTGTTACGTGCAGTCGTTACTGATGAGTAATATGGTGGACTGAGGCAATCGAGTCCTTACTGGGTGTTGTGAGTCCAGGAAGGACCCAGATAGGCTGGCACGGTAACAGTTTAATGAACAAAGGTAAGCTGAGGTCAGAACACAAGGAAATCAGTACGATACGCAACCAAAACAGACAAACCAGCAGGCAGACAGGAAAACGGGTTCTGACACAGTTCAGGTTACTCATATCAAAACAGGCAACCAGGCAGGCAGAAGACACAGAATCCAGAAGTCAAAACATGGTCAGGTCGGGCAGAAAATTCACTTTAAAAAATGCTGACACCTAGGTAGTAAAATACACTAGTCAACCTGGTAGGGACACAGGGAAACCAGGGGAATATAAGTGCTAGGGAGCTAATTGGGGAATGGGGAACAGGTGTGGAAAAACAAGGGGTTGACCGGTGGCAGAAACTGGAGACGACGAGACAGGTGAGTACTTCAAAATAAAATAGGAAGACGGATAACGATAGGGGTACGATGAGCTGACTGAACTAGGAGAATGACTGAAGCTATAGAAGACTATAACTGACGTTATGATAGCCAGACGGGGGAGCGCGAAACACTGGACATACTGCTGGGATACAGTCACAGCCATTAACAGTACCCACCTCCCTCAATGGGTGCCTCTTGGTGACCCGCCGGGCTTGTCTGCATGCTCCTGATGCAAGTCCCAGACCAGGGGTAGGCACAGGATGTGCTGGTGGGGAACCCAGCTGCACTCTTCTGGTCCATAGCCTTCCCCACCCACTAAATACTGATAGCCCCAGTGGCATACATCCAGCAACCGCTGGATGGTGTAGGTCTGATGGCCGTTGATAGTGCAGGGTGAAGGAGCTGCAGCTGGAGGAGACAGGTTTCAGCTGAGAAACATGAAAGGTAGGATGAATCTTCATGCAGGAAGGTAGCTTGAGTATTACAGCAGTGGTGTTAATAATGGAGTCAATCTCATATGGACCAATGTAAGGCAGTGTGAGTTTCTTTGAAGTGGATTGCAACGGTAGATCCCTTCGAGGAAAGCCAAACTTTATTATCTGGTTGGTATTTGGGGGCCGGCGTCCAGCGACGGTCAGCAACGTGTCGGTTGTGGTCAGCAGAGTGAAGAAAGGTGGCATGGGCCTCTTTCCAAACCTTATGACAATGACAAAGGTGGGGCTGGACTGAGGGGATAGAGGATTTACTTTTCCTGGGCTGGGAACGGAGGTGGTTGAATACCCGCGGCACATTCAAATGGTGACATACCTGAAGCTATGCTTGACAGAGAGTTTTGAGCATACTCAATCCAGGCCAGGCGAGTGTTCCAGGAGGAGGGCTTCTTGTAGGCAACAAAAGAAAGCGTCGCTCCCAGGTCCTGGTTGGTGGGTTCAATTTGACCGTAGTCTTAGGGAATTAACCAAAAGACAGACTCAATGTGGCAACGACGGCTTGGCAGAAGGTTGTCCAGACTTGCAATATTAACTGGGGACCATGGTTGGACACAATATCTGTGGGGATTCTATGGAGGCGGAAGACATGGTACACAAGGAGGTCGGCTGCTTCCAAGGCTGTGGGACGCTTGCCCGTCCACTACAATGAGTATAACTATTACTTTATGAAGGCTGGAGTGCCTTGGCCACTTTGAGTGTATCATCATACCAGTCAGTCTGACCAACGCCCCAGCTGTGTGCTAAGCCCTGGTCAAGGACATTCATCTCCTCTGATTCTGACCAGGTGTTAAGTGTTCCCGGGATCCAGTTTTGGGAAGATCGAGACTCCACGAAGGGGTTCAAAAGTTAAGCTGATTAGTGGCAAAGGACAAAGTATCCCTTCCACAGATAACGTTAGCTGCACAGCAGATTCAAGTAATTCCTTCTCCCGCCTTTCCCTGAAGTTGTGACGTTAATAACGAGACAGCTATGTTAATAGTGATTTTTCCGTTCCTCCGGTCCACTAATTCTGACCTGATATAGCCGCATAATGCATCAGCTAGTATTTTTGTAAACTCAATTTCAATTCTACCCTTGAAAGATTACGGCTGCTCTCTCTCTCTCGCTCCACACCCCTGCTTCCACAGTCTGTAAATTTTGGATTATGATTATTACAGGTGCTGGTGATATGAACATGCCACTTGTTTAATCCACATCAGAGATAAATACAAATACTGTACAATATCTGCACTTGTTAGTCAGATGCCTTACTTCCACATAGAAGTGCTGCTTCTGCTACTGTTGACGTTGCACTTTTCTCTCTCTGTTTCGGCCGTCTCTTATTGCACATCAACAAGGCATCATTTTCTTACTGCATCGGTCATAGGCCTCGATATCATCCCCAAATCATAAAATACATTGTTTTATCATAACCATAATTATTTTTGCTGTTTTTGTTTAATCTGAACAATAATGTTTAGTAAACTTGTCTTGCAAGTTCTTGTACTGATTCATATAAATAGGCCTACATATTTTTTGATGTGTGATGTCATTACTGCCTGTCAGATTTGATCATTTGTCAGTGTGCCATATAGGGGAAATATCTCTAAAGAAAGTATAATCATGACATTAATCATGACACTTGAGACAATCTGCATAATTGATTACCGTGAGTTGGTGTGCCTTGTGATTCTGGTTTGACTTTTGCACCCAAAAAGGTTGAGAACCACTGTGTCAGGCTACAGTGTCTAACATGTACAACCAAGACTACCTGAGACAGTCTGCACAACCTCATATCCAACAAATAGCCTGGAAGGATATCTAATGGCAATGTGAATATGTCCATGTGTTACCCAAAGAGGCACTTCGGCCTGATATCTTTTGTTTTTAATTTCCCCCCTTTTTCTCCCCAATTGTACCCCACTCTTCCGAGCTGTCCCCGGTCGCTGCCCCACCCCCTCTGCCGAGGCGGGGAGGGCTGCAAACTACCACATGCCTCCTCCGGTACATGTGGAGTCGCCAGCCGCTTCTTTTCACCTGATAGTGAGGAGTTTCACCAGGGGGCCGTAGCGCGTGGGAGGATCACGCTATCCCCCTCACCCCTGAACAGGCGCCCCGACTGACCAGAGGAGGCGCTAGTGCAGCGACCAGGATACATTACCCATAGCCGGCTTCCTACCTGCAGACACAGCCGATTGTGTCTGTGGGGATGCTCAACCAAGCCAGAGGTAACACGGGGATTTGAACTGACAATCCCGTTGGGCAAAGGGACAGACTGCTACACTACCCGGATGCCTTCAGCCGGATATCTAATGATATCTCATCGGAGTCTGACACATCGCCATCTCAGCAGTCACTGGGCAGCAGGCGAGGAGACACCCCCGACAAGCTGCCAGTCCATTACAGGGCATATATATATATATAGTATGTATGTGATATTAATTTATGTTTTGGTTAATTTATGTTCCTATTCATTTATGTTTTGGCCTATTAGTAGAATATTAATGCATAAATAAAACTGCATGCGCTGAGTGTGCACATTAACACATTATGGCCACCTCTAGACATTCCTTTGCCACCCCAGTTAATAATTCGTAGAACTGTCACTGTATACTGGTTGTTTTGCCCTGCATGCATATTATGGTGGTGCAGACGAAAAACTAGCAATGCAATGTATGTTGTGTTTATCTGGTTGGTAAAAGCTTCCTTGATTGAGCTCATATTTGGCAACCTGCTAGACAGTGAAACCAGTGTGAGGAGAAAAAAAAAAGCATTCATGTATACATGAGGACAGAAGGGGTACGAAAAAGATAGAACGGAAAAAACACAACATCAAATTCACAAGTTAACAAAGGCACAGTTGTGTGTGACAAGGGAACGCAAACCCTGCACATACAATAGAGCGTTTGCAATTTGCAACAAATGGCAGTGAACAACAGATCTCCCAACTGCGGCTCTGACAGCCCACAACACAATGGACACACAGTGATCGAAAAATAACAAGTCACACAAGATTTTCTTGACACCTGACAAGCGCTGTATGATAACTGGCCAAGATTTACCTGTGTCTACGTCCACACGGCAATCACACCCAGCAGGTGACGTGAATCTCATGTGGAAAACAAGCAACACTGAAGCGATCATTTTCAGGAAACGTCAGGTTGAACTACATAGATTTTTCATTTTGGGAATGATTAACACTAAGTAGAGCGATTCACAGCTCCTGTTGTATGTGAAACCTGTGTACCCGATGCCTCTCCTGTTTCATGCTTGGATCACTTTCTTTATATAGCTACCGCTAACGCATTGCAGTCATTTAGCTAATTTACCTGCACACTTATGCTTGCCATTTATGCATCGCATTGTAATTCACCACAAGTAAGCCTGGAACAAGATTAAAATTGGCATCCTTTCCACTGGAGTGTGTGGAGCTGACAAAGATTATTACCCCTGTTGGTTTCCTACAAAGCTTATATTGCTAGACGAATCCCCGGGGCACCCAAAACAGTCAGCAGACCACATCTTAATCCTTGAGAACATAATGTACATTAGAATTAGCATTTATATTCGGGGCTCGTGCGCATGAGCGTGAGTTCTGGATGCAGACACGCACTGTCAGTGCATGAGCAAGCAAACAACATTTCTGGTGGGTTGCTGACAACTAAAAGGCTTCAGCTTGGCTGTCGGACTGTCAAATAAAGTACATGAATCCACGGTAGCATGGTGTCTATTTTTCAGGGGGGAAAAAACAGCACAATCATAATATGACCGACAAGGGTCCTTACACTGTGAAACAAACCAGGGCCGGCTAAAGGCATGGGCCTTACAGGAGGTCACCTAGAGCGCCACCTACTGGTGGGTGCTGGTCATCCTCATATGAAAAATAACAATAAAAACAACAAATCAAAATTCGACTGTGAGTGCCCTTCCTCATTTTCTGTCTTGAGGTAAAAAAAATATGAATATATATAAATAAATAAATGCAGCACAGCTTTCTTAAAAGAGAGAGGGAATGACTCATCTTTTTGTTCTTTTTCTCTCTCTCTCTCTCTCCGTTACAGCGGTAGCATTGTAATGATTAACGTGTAAAAAGGCATGTAACGTGATTCAACTCCTTTGGATAACCATGACCCGGATGAATGAGAACATCCACAGACAACGTGATTATGGTGGAGGGGCTGTCTAGGACTGGTTGTCGCATTAATTAGCTAACGTTCGCGCTTGGGTGTCGGCCAGGACGCGAGACACAGAGTGGATCTTCAGCTCACTGTGCTGTAACGTGCATGGATAAGTAGACAAAATTAAACAATACAGAGTAACCGTTGATAATAACTCATAATAAATGCAATCACATTTGATAACAGTGTAACCGGTTGTTTTCTTGCCCGGTGCGGGATTCGATACGGAGTGTACTGCACCACAAGGCGACATCACTAACCGCTCGGCTAAAGGGTCAGACCCGTTAGCTAGGGGCTAACGTGTGTTATTAGTAGTTTACAACAGCAACTAGATCGACTCAAGCTAACCTTAGACCACAGTAGTCACCGGAAACCAGTATAACCTAGGAGCGCGCGAGAAACATAAGCAAACTAAATAGAAAAAAACCGCACCGTCTTCTCTCTTCGGAAACACGTTTAATCCTTCTTCACAGCTGCACAAAACGTTGACGTAGGTCCAATATATCCCAGTTCTTAGTGATAATATTTCCTTTCACTTGCGCGGAGCTCCCAATACCGTTCACGCCACACAACAACTTCCTCATTCCCCCCTCCCTACCAACCAATCAGAGGCCGACCCCAGAGCTTGCTCTTAAAGCGGTAAACCCTTATTTACCAACACTAGCCTAATCCATCAAATGTGTCCGTTTATCTGCGATACGTCTCCAATCTGTCGCGGTTTATGTGAACCAAATTACGCGATGTACAATCTGTAGCTTGACGCTTGAATCTGCGACAGAACTACGAGTTTTAGTTCGAATCCTCGGTGGATGCTGATCCATCTCAGTATATTGTAACGTGCATGGATAAGTAGACACGCTAGCTGGCGGGTCTGACCCCTTTAGTCTAGCGGTTAGCGATGTCTCCTGCGGTGCGGGCGACACGGGTTCGCTTCCCGGCCGCGGCACTTCCTGTGGTTGCGTTGTCCCCCGAATTCGCTACAATATTTTAAGAAACGAGACTTATTCCAACTTAAACGTGCTTTAAGAAATGTGAGTTAACTTTAACCGAGAGAGAAATTATGCTGCCTTCCGTGCGTTGTTAACGGGCCGAGGTGTGGTATCCAGACTGATCTGCTGATTGTGTTTCTATTAGATATACGTTTCCAATAGAAGCTCTGATTTAATAGAAATATCCTATTGAATCAGTTTATATCAAATCATAAAGTCAGCCCGGGCAGAGGACTCAGGGCGCATGCGCCGAAATGTCAACCTTCCCGACTGTTTGTGGAGTTGATAGATGAGCCACAGACACGTCCGTGTCTCCCTACCTGTCTCTCTCTCTCATACTCACCCCTCTCTGTCTAACAGCTGTTTCAGAGAACTTCAGCAGAATTAATTTTAATGGAGGTTTTTACAGGCTCTCTCTTAGTATCACAATGATTTTTAAAGTACTTTTTTTAGCAGTAAACTGAATGATATGACTGTACAGTGATGAAACACATCAGTGCTGGTGTTAATATTGGCATTTCTTACCAAATTTATAAATATCAGCATTTCATGGGTTGAAAATGGCTTCAAACATCATCTACTGTTTGAAAGCAGCCCTGAAACTCGCAAGGCCAATGCGGAGGTAGAACCGACCGGTTGGGGCTTGTCTACGTAATGAAATTTAAAAAAAATAATGTTAACGCCGTCCTATCAGAGGTGGGCGACCCGCGTCCGGGTAGCGTGGCGGTCTGTTCCGTTGCCTACCAGCAGGGGGCTCTCCGGTTCGAATCCCCGTGTTACCTCCGGCTTGGTCGGGCGTCCCCCCCTACAGACACAATTGGCGGTGTGTGCGGGTGGGAAGCCGGATGTGGGTATGTGTCCTGGTCGCTGCGCTAGCGCCTCCTCTTGGTCGGTCGGGGCGCCTGCCAATGAAGGCCCACTGCCAGACCCCACGGCTCGCTACCGGGGTGGAGCAGCGACCGGGACGGCTCGGAAGAGTGGGGTAATTGGCCGGATATAATTGGGGAGAAAAAGGGGGACCCCCTCCCCAAAAAAAAGAAGATAAGTTATTGCTGCTCTGCACGCAGTGGAACCACCAGGTTAAAACTGTAGTCGCATCGCGAGGGACGCGTGGAGCCTGTGGTGGGACCACGTGTCCTCCGTCCGGACAGCTCATCCCCTCCGCATCACAATTAGACAGGATGTCTTTCAGTACGTCAAGAAACTCGACTCTTCTGTCGTCATTTCCGCTTTTCGCGTAATGTTCTCTTCTCTTTACTGGGGGCTGTGGCGGCTTAGAAGCACGTGCAGCTCCGCGTGAGCCAAGCTCTGAATTTACTGATTGTGGCAATCAAGAGCCGGAGAGAGCGGGGGGGGGGGGGGGGGGAGGCGAGTGCTCTGCAGACTTGGCGACAATTCACACACGGAGGAACACCAACATCCGTTTACACACACACACAACCAGCGGTAACGGTCCCGTGTGCTGTGGCGGGGAGGTCGTCCGGTGTGGCGTGTGGTGGGATGAGGGGGGCATCCGAGATGCTCAGCTGGGGTCCAGTCACCCTAACAGGCAAGATCAAGTTTAAAAGATGGTCGGGCTTAGAGAGGGACTGGGCAAAAAAACAGTTATATTTTGCTACAATCAGATATGAACAATATTTTTTTGTACAAATCAATATATTCATAACTGAAGAGGAAGAAGAAGATGATGAAGAAGGAGAAGAAGAGGCCGACGAAGAAGAAGAAGATGAAGGGGAAGAAGAGGCCGACGAAGGAGAAGAAGAAGAAGATGGTGATGATGATGAAGATGAAGAAAAAGAGGCCGACGAAGGAGAAGGAGAAGAAGATGGTGATGATGATGAAGATTAAGATGAAGAAGAAGAAGAAGAAGAAGAGGCCGACGAAGGAGAAGAAGAAGATGATGATGATGAAGATGATGAAGAAGAAGAGGCCGACGAAGGAGGAGAAGAAGAAGGTGATGATGATGAAGATTAAGAAGAAGATGAAGAAGAAGAGGCCGACGAAGGAGAAGAAGAAGAAGATGATGATGATGAAGATGAAGAAGAAGAAGAAGAAGAGGCCGACGAAGGAGCAGAAGAAGATGAAGAAGGACAAATATATCTTTAATCGAGGATTTATATGAAAGGCAACCATGGTAACATATGTATATGTGTGCCTTACCCTAACCTAAGCCTATTCTAATCTAAAATCCTTGAAGAGCTGAAGACAGTCCAGACCCCAAAACTCTGTAAAAAAAATAAAATCCCCCCACTATAAGGCTGCATTTACATCAGCAATTAACACGCAAACATTCCCTCGTGTTCTGTTTACGAAATAGGCGGAACCGGAAACACAGGTGGCAAGTAAAGCAATGAAACGCCGTCCTACCGCCGCAGCCCGCTCCACCACGCCGCAGCAGTATTTTGCGGAGCGGTTCCTGTTTTGGCAGAGAGACGTGGTCTGACATTGGATGGTTGTAGCAAAGCAACATGGAAGAAGCCTCAGGAAGCGCGCGAGAGGAGGGGTCCATCTTCCAGGATGAACAGACCCACGACAGGTCCGGAAGGCACCGGATACACCACATCAGTTAATAGACACCCCCTTTTTTGGATTTGCCCTCCCCTCCCTTTTTTTTATTTTGCTCCCCAATTGTATCCGGCCAATTACTCCACCCTTCCGGGCCGTCCCGGTCTCTGCTCCACCCCCTCTGCTGATCCGGGCAGGGCTGCAGACTACCACATGCCTCCTCTGATACATGTGGAGTCACCAGCCGCTTCTTTTCACCTGACAGTGAGGAGTTTCGCCAGGGGGGACGTAGCGCGTGGGAGGATCACGCTATTCCCCCTCTCCCCCGAACAGTCGCCCCGATCGACCAGAGGAGGCGCTAGTGCAGCGACCAGGACCCGCCTGTAGGGACGCCCGACCAAGCCGGAGGCAACACGGGGATTCGGACCGGCGATCCCCGTGTTGGTAGGCAACGGGTAGCTACGCTACCCAGACGCCCTGCAAGGCGGATTTGGTGAATCCATGGCCATCGAAGAGGTCAGGTGACTCCTCAGGTCCCGTCAGGATGCGGTGGGACCCCGCACCACAGAACCGGCACCACAGAACCGGCACGAGGAGCCCTGCAGAGAGAGTAGACGTCACATGCACACATTGCTATAAGCACATGCACATACAAACTCTCTCTCTCCCCCCCCTCTCTCTCTCTCTCTCTCTCCCTGTCTCTCTCCCTCTCTCTCTCTCTCACTCTCCTCTCTCTCTCTCTCCCTCTCTCTCTCTCCCCTCTCTCTCCCTCTCCCTGTCTCTCTCTCTCTCCCTCTCTCTCTCTCCTCTCTCTCTCCCCTCTCTCTCCCTGTCTCTCCCTCTCTCTCTCTCTCTCCCTCTCTCTCTCTCTCTCCCTCTCCCTCTCTCTCTCTCTCTCCCCCCCCTCTCTCTCTCTCTCTCTCTCTCTCTCTCTCTCTCTCTCTCTCTCTCTCTCTCTCTCTCTCTCTCTCTCTCTCTCTCTCTCTCTCTCTCTCATCAATATTCATCTTAAGGCCTGTTTTCACTTGGTCCTGCCAACAAAACGTTGTCTCCAAGTAGGACACGCCAACATGCACGTTGGGCATGGCGGTCATTACCTCTCCTCCTGTCGTCAAGATCACGTGCCTCTAAGCCGCCACAGTCCCCCGGTAAATAGAAGAGAAAATTACGCGGAAAGAGGAAATGACGACAGAAGAGTCGTCAACCTTTCTAATGCCCCTTTTCCACTACGTGGTACCGGCTCGGCTCGGCTCGACTCGACTCGTCCCTTTTTCGTTTTCCATCGCTGGACATTACCGGCATTTTGGTAACTGTTACCACTTGTCTGGTACCACCTTTGCCGAGGTTCCGAAAAACAAAAAAAAACAAAAAACGGACGCAATGCAGACCTCTGATTGGTCAGAGAAATGCGTCACCGCGTCATTTTGCGTCCCTGCGTCATCGACGCGTGCGCGGGATGCCGCCCGGCATTTTTTAAATACCCTAGCGGTCGAATTTGAAAAAAAAAAACAAAAAATGGGAGAGCCCAACATCCCGCTGCGCTGAGGGGGAACTGCTACGGGAACGGGAAACGACACGGGAGCCGAGCCGAGCCGAGCCGAGCCGAGCCGAGCCGAACCGAGCCCATGTAGTGGAAAAGGGGCATACATGTGTTTCGTTCCGGCGGGAAGAGGCGCATGTGATCGAGGGGCTGCATCATCTTCACATCTTCCCCGGGCCCCTCCTCCCCTCCCCCTCCTCCCCCCCCCCGTCGTATCTGCGAGACATCGCGGCTGGAACCCGCTGCCCGGCTCCTCCCTCCCCCCCGGCCCTTCACGCCTCCCGGATGGTTCTGTCGACAGACGATCCCGTCCCGCCGAGAACGAAATCAAAACCGAGCTTGATCCTCTTCTCCCCCCCCCCCCCCCCGCTGTCACTTCTCATTAAACAGATACGCATCACTCCTGACCCTCGGGTAATTGGGAAATGGTAATTTTTTCTGAGAGGGAAATTCTCCGAGACCGAACTCACGGCTCGGATTTACAGATCTGTGGGATTATGACGTTTTACTGCTTCCTCCGACTGTTTAATCTGTCTTTTTTTTAATTCTGCGCGCGCGTGTGCGCGTGCGCAACGTGCGCGTGCGCATTTGCATTTCTGCGAAAGCCGGGTTTACCCCTGGCTCGGGAAAGGGAGGCAGCCGTTATCTGGCGATCGACAGATAATCTCACCAGTGTGTCATAAAATAAATTACCAATCACAGCCCCCCTTTCTCTTACTCTGGTTTTATGGGGGAGTCGCTTTCTTCTCGTGTGCACCAGAGGAAGGCGGACACATCCTCTTCCTCCTCCTCCTCCTCCTCCTCCTCCCCCCTGCACAGACGAGTCGTTATCCACTTATTCCAAACCCGCATAACACGTCAGGTCATTATTGACCCGACAAAGACTCGGAAAGCTATCCCTCCATCTGATCACCTGGCTGAATACACTCGCTAATCAGCCATGCACACTCCGAATGATCATGAAGGCCTGAAAAAGAAATGAGAGAAAATAAGGGAGATGAAAGGCCTGGGAGGGGGGGGGGTCCTAGCAATTAGGAAGTGATTCCTGTGCCAAGTCTCCCAGAGGGAGGACAGCCGCGCGCCACGGAGCACTTTAAATTGGCTGCAGGTTGGCACTCCATTCGTTAGAGTGCCAACGCATCACATAGGCACTACGTCAGTCTGCCGTTACTCTCCTTTAAGTGTTATCCGGATTTAATCAGACGCCTAACATCTTCCGAATACGCGCGCGTTTTCATTATCTGCGCATACTCCCCTTGATTTACTCTCTTGTCTCGCTCTCTCTCCGCTCCTAAACCAGACCGCACGAGGACTAGGGATGGGTACCGACAGGGGCGGTGCTAGGAGCAGAGCTTTAGGGGTGCTGAGCACCTAGAGTGCTGGCCGGCCAGGCAAGATAAATTTCGGGGGGGGATCAAACCATTTTCGAAGCATGGGGGGGTGGTGGTGCTGTATTTTTGTTGTTAAAATGTTACGTTTAAACCGTATACCGGATATGGTTTTGACATGTCTTCAGCTTATCAAACATGGACATACGGTAAAAAATAAAAAAATCTCTTCCATTTTAGGGGTGCTGGGGTTCAATTTAGGGGTGCTGCAGCACCCCCAAAAATGGGCTAGAAACGCCTATGGGTACCGATATTCGGTACTTTTTAGGTACCGACCGAATTAGGCCGGTACTACCGAGTACCGATTCAAATAAAGTGAAATAGAGATTTAAAAAAAAAAAAAACAACGATCGGGTATTATTTTGAAACTTGACCGGATGCTTTCACGCACAGATCAGCGATGGCGTCTCGCAAGCGGTCTAAAGTATGGCCACACTTCACTCAAACCGACCAAGACAAAGCTCGATGCCATACATGTCACCGAGCATGCAAGGCTGGCCATGGCAACACCTCGAACCTGAGGAAACACTCGGTGACGCGCAGAATTTATTTACAGGCTGAAGAGTGTACCCACATCGTTGATGAAGCTAAAGAAGCTAACGTTAGCGCTAACGTTGTTACGGCTCGCCCACCCCGCGCCGCCAGCCAATCAGCTCGTCAGGGGCTGGGCTTAGTCGTCAGGGCTTGGCCTAGTCGTCAGGGCTGGGCCTAGTCGTTAGGGCTGGGCTTGGTCGTCAGGGCTGGGCCTGGTCGTCAGGGCTGGGCTTGGTCGTCAGGGCTGGGCTTGGTCGTCAGGGCTGGGCTTAGTCGTCAGGGCTGGGTTTAATCGTCAGGCTGGGCTTGGTCGTCAGGGCTGGGCCTGGTCGTCAGGGCTGGGCTTGGTCGTCAGGGCCGGGCCTGGTCGTCAGGGCCGGGCTTGGTCGTCAGGGCCGGCCTGGTCGTCAGGCCGGGCCTGGTTGTCAGGGCCGGGCTTGGTCGTCAGGGCCGGGCTTAGTCGTCAGGGCTGGGCTTGGTCGTCAGGGCTGGGGTTGGTCGTCAGGGCTGGGCCTGGTCGTCAGGGCTGGGCCTGGTCGTCAGGGCTGGGCTTGGTCGTCAGGGCTGGGCCTGGTCGTCAGGGCTGGGCTTGGTCGTCAGGGCTGGGCCTGGTCGTCAGGGCTGGGCCTGGTCATCAGGGCTGGGCTTGGTCGTCAGGGCTGGGCCTGGTCGTCAGGGCTGGGCTTGGTCGTCAGGGCTGGGCTTGGTCGTCAGGGCTGGGCTTGGTCATCAGGGCTGGGCTTGGTCATCAGGGCTCGGCCTGGTCATCAGGGCTGGGCTTAGTCGTCAGGGCTGGGCCTGGTCGTCAGGGCATGGCTTAGTCGTCAGGGCTGGGCTTGGTCGTCAGGGCTGGGCTTAGTCGTCAGGGCTGGGGTTGGTCGTCAGGGCATGGCTTAGTCGTCAGGGCTGGGATTAGTCGTCAGGGCTCGGCCTAGTCGTCAGGGCTGGGCCTGGTCGTCAGGGCTGGGCCTGGTCGTCAGGGCTGGGCTTGGTCGTCAGGGCTGGGCTTGGTCGTCAGGGCTGGGCTTAGTCGTGAGGGCTGGGCTTGGTCGTCAGGGCTGGGCTTAGTCGTCAGGGCTGGGGTTGGTCGTCAGGGCATGGCTTAGTCGTCAGGGCATGGCTTAGTCGTCAGGGCTGGGCCTGGTCGTCAGGGCTGGGCTTGGTCGTCAGGGCTGGGCTTGGTCGTCAGGGCTGGGCTTAGTCGTCAGGGCTGGGATTAGTCGTCAGGGCTCGGCCTAGTCGTCAGGGCTGGGCCTAGTCGTCAGGGCTGGGCCTGGTCGTCAGGGCTGGGCTTGGTCATCAGGGCTCGGCCTAGTCGTCAGGGTTCGGCCTAGTCGTCAGGGCTGGGCCTGGTCGTCAGGGCTGGGCCTAGTCGTCAGGGCTGGGCTTGGTCGTCAGGGCTGGGCTTGGTCGTCAGGGCTGGGCTTAGTCGTCAGGGCTGGGATTAGTCGTCAGGGCTCGGCCTAGTCGTCAGGGCTGGGCCTAGTCGTCAGGGCTGGGCCTGGTCGTCAGGGCTGGGCTTGGTCATCAGGGCTGGGCTTGGTCATCAGGGCTCGGCCTGGTCATCAGGGCTGGGCTTAGTCGTCAGGGCTGGGCCTGGTCGTCAGGGCTGGGCCTGGTCGTCAGGGCTGGGCTTGGTCGTCAGGGCTGGGCTTAGTCGTCAGGGCTGGGATTAGTCGTCAGGGCTCGGCCTAGTCGTCAGGGCTGGGCCTAGTCGTCAGGGCTGGGCCTGGTCGTCAGGGCTGGGATTAGTCGTCAGGGCTGGGCTTGGTCGTCAGGGCTGGGCTTAGTCGTCAGGGCTGGGCCTGGTCGTCAGGGCTGGGATTAGTCGTCAGGGCTGGGATTAGTCGTCAGGGCTGGGATTAGTCGTCAGGGCTCGGCCTAGTTGTCAGGGCTGGGCCTGGTCGTCAGGGCTGGGCCTGGTCGTCAGGGCTGGGCTTGGTCGTCAGGGCTGGGCTTGGTCGTCAGGGCTGGGCCTGGTCGTCAGGGCTGGGCTTGGTCGTCAGGGCTGGGCTGGTCGTCAGGGCTGGGCTTAGTCGTCAGGGCCGGGCCTGGTCGTCAGGGCTGGGTTGCCGTGTGTGTTTTTCTCGGTGGACCTTAAAGGGACATTTCGGTCCATTTTGGGTTTCCTGCTTCCCAGTTGCTCCTCGTCCTTCCGTGTTGACCTTTGTATGAACTATTATAAAGTACGCCAGTTTTCGGCGAACTCTACCTCTGCCTGGCGTCGCGCGCTTGGGGTCTCCCACAAACCCTAACGGTACGAACTGGCCATGACGACCCCAGCCGGCACAGAGAGCGTACCGACCAGTCCGGTTCGAGCAGCTCTCCTCCAACAGGTCCAACTGACCAACTCCCACACCCGGCAGCTAGAGGCGGCCTCTGTCGCTGTGGGGGATCTCCAGACTCGGGTCCAGCCCCTCCAGGTCTCTGTGGATAACCTAACGGGCCAGCAGGCGGCGGTGTCCTGGTCGCTGCACTAGCGCCTCCTCTGGTCGGTTGGGGTGTCTGTTCGGGGGGGAGGGGGAACTGGGGGGAATAGCGTGATCCTCCCACGTGCTACGTCCCCCTGGTGAAACTCCTCACTGTCAGGTGAAAAGAAGCAGCTGGCAACTCCACATGTGTGGGAGGAGGCATGTGGTAGCCCGCTGCCCTCCCCGGATCAGCAGAGGGGGTTGAGCAGTGGCTGGGATGGCTCGGAAGAGTGGGGTAATTGGCCGGGTGCAGTTGGGGTGAAAAAGTGGGGAAGGGGAACCCCCCCCCAAAAAAAATTGCTGTGTTTAGGTTCCCTGTTGTTTAAAACAGGAGCCACCTCATGGACCCGGCCTCCAACTGACTCACAATCAGACATTTAGTCTCAGATTTAGCCGGACCATCGGTGTACACTGGGCAGGTGGGGGTCAGGGGGCAACTCCTCCAAAACTGTTCGAGTGTTGAGTGAGTCGGTCTGTAAAACATTGTTTTTTCTTAATTACGTGTAAAATCGTAATTGGTAAGAAAATTGACAAATGTATCCCCCCCCCCCACACACAACTACTCCCTCTTAGTCCCCCCCCTCATATTCTACCACTTGGTATTGTCCGTGTGGTTTCATTCGAGGTAGGAGTTCACAGAAACACAGTCGACAGAGATGTCAGTAAGACGTTCTCTGTCACTTGTAACTTGCTCAAACAAATCAATCTTTAGAAAAGAGTTCATGTGTTTCTGACGCACAAGTTCTCTTCTCTGGGTTGTGGGTTGGTGAAACATGAGTCAGACGGGCCACCTGTCGCTCTGCTGGGCTGCTCCAAAAGCATCAATTGTATGATGTCAGTGTTCAGCCCTGTTCAGGACCAGTACAAACAGCCGGGTGGGTGCTAGACCCGTGGTGATGCTTTCAAGCACTTTGGTCTTGGGTTGAGTCAGGTTTCAAGCGCTGAAATTCGCGAGTCTGATAAACTTCCTGGAATCCTTGAACCCTTTTCTGTTAACCAAGAGAAACGTGTGTTTGAGAATAGGTTTTATTTCAACTTTGTTTATTGGGTCTGCAAAGACATGCAATTGTGTCATCAGAATCAGAATCAGAATCATGTTATTGGCCATGTAGGTTTACACCTATATGGGATTTAACTCTCTCAGTGCGCTTAACATAGAATAACAAACACTGCAACTACACAAAATGTACAAATATTGACTATATACAGGCAAAATGAGAGGTGATAAGGTGCACTGGTGCAGAGAATATATCGGAGATGTTGAAATGCGGGTTACTTACATACATGCCTGAGGTAGATGGACATGCCAGTGCATACCAGTATATGTACAATATACATTACAGTATATACAACATGTTTGGATTTATTTGTGATAAGCATTCATTTGGGGTACAGTGCTCTGTAGCGCCTACCAGAGGGGATGATTTGGAACAGGTTGCACGGTCTGTAGCGCCTACTAGAGGGGAGGAGTTGGACCAGGTTGCATGGTCTGTAGCGCCTACTAGAGGGGAGGAGTTGGACCAGGTTGCATGGTCTGTAGCGCCTACTAGAGGCGAGGAGTTGGAACAGGTTGCATGGTCTGTAGCGCCTACTAGAGGGGAGGAGTTGGACCAGGTTGCATGGTCTGTAGCGCCTACTAGAGGGGATGAGTTGGAACAGGTTGCATGGTCTGTAGCACCTACTAGAGGGGAGGAGTTGGAACAGGTTGCATGGTCTGTGGCGCCTACTAGAGGGGAGGAGTTGGACCAGGTTGCGTGGTCTGCAGCGCCTACTAGAGGGGAGGAGTTGGACCAGGTTGCATGGTCTGTAGCGCCTACTAGAGGGGAGGAGTTGGAACAGGTTGCGTGGTCTGTAGCGCCTACTAGAGGGGAGGAGTTGGAACAGGTTGCGTGGTCTGTAGCGCCTACTAGAGGGGAGGAGTTGGAACAGGTTGCGTGGTCTGTAGCGCCTACTAGAGGGGAGGAGTTGGAACAGGTTGCGTGGTCTGTAGCGCCTACTAGAGGGGAGGAGTTGGAACATGTTGCATGGTCTGTGGCGCCTACTAGAGGGGAGGAGTTGGAACAGGTTGCATGGTCTGTAGCGCCTACTAGAGGCGAGGAGTTGGATCAGGTTGCATGGTCTGCAGCGCCTACTAGAGGGGAGGAGTTGGAACAGGTTGCATGGTCTGTAGCGCCTACTAGAGGGGAGGAGTTGGATCAGGTTGCGTGGTCTGTGGCGCCTACTAGAGGGGAGGAGTTGGAACAGGTTGCGTGGTCTGCAGCGCCTACTAGAGGGGAGGAGTTGGACCAGGTTGCATGGTCTGTAGCGCCTACTAGAGGGGAGGAGTTGGACCAGGTTGCATGGTCTGTAGCGCCTACTAGAGGCGAGGAGTTGGAACAGGTTGCATGGTCTGTAGCGCCTACTAGAGGGGAGGAGTTGGACCAGGTTGCATGGTCTGTAGCGCCTACTAGAGGGGATGAGTTGGAACAGGTTGCATGGTCTGTAGCACCTACTAGAGGGGAGGAGTTGGAACAGGTTGCATGGTCTGTGGCGCCTACTAGAGGGGAGGAGTTGGACCAGGTTGCGTGGTCTGCAGCGCCTACTAGAGGGGAGGAGTTGGACCAGGTTGCATGGTCTGTAGCGCCTACTAGAGGGGAGGAGTTGGAACAGGTTGCGTGGTCTGTAGCGCCTACTAGAGGGGAGGAGTTGGAACAGGTTGCGTGGTCTGTAGCGCCTACTAGAGGGGAGGAGTTGGAACAGGTTGCGTGGTCTGTAGCGCCTACTAGAGGGGAGGAGTTGGAACAGGTTGCGTGGTCTGTAGCGCCTACTAGAGGGGAGGAGTTGGAACATGTTGCATGGTCTGTGGCGCCTACTAGAGGGGAGGAGTTGGAACAGGTTGCATGGTCTGTAGCGCCTACTAGAGGGGAGGAGTTGGAACAGGTTGCATGGTCTGTAGCGCCTACCAGAGGGGAGGAGTTGGAACAGGTTGTGACCAGGGTGTGATGGGTCTGCAGTGATGTTGCTCGCCCGTTTCCTGACTCTGGAGGTGTATAAGTCCTGAATGGAGGGCAGGTTGGCACCAGTGATTTTCTCTGCAGACCTAACTGTCCATTGTAGTCTGTCCCTGCCCTGTTCGGTGGTCGATCCGAACCAGACAGTGATAGATGTGCAGAGGACAGACTGGATTATTGCAAAGTAGAACTGAATCAGCAGTTCCAGAGGCAGGTTGAACTTCCTGAGCTGGCGGAAAAAGTACATCCTCTACTGGACCTTTTTGATGATTGCGTCTATGTTGCATGCCCACCTTAGCTCCTGGGAGATTGTGGAACCCAGAAATCTCTGGGTTGTCACTGTAGACACCGTGCTGTTGAGTATGCCGGGGGGGGGGGTCAGTGTTGGGGGGTCGTCCTGAAGTCCACTGTCATCTCCACAGTTTTGAGTGTGTTCAGCTCCAGGATGTTATGGCCACACCAGAGGGCCAGCTGTTCAACCTCCCGTCTATATGCAGACATGTCACCATCCCGGATAAGGCCAATGATGGTTGTGTCGTCTGCAAACTTCAGGACTTTAACAGAAGGGTCTCCTGAGATGCAGTCATTTGTGTAGAGGGAGAGGAGTAAAGGGGAACACACACATCCCTTTATTTCT
>NC_079229.1:31517968-31542912 GCF_029633865.1 Lampris incognitus
GTTAGCCAATCAGAGACAGAGTAGGGGTACTAGGGGTGGGTCTTCCCGGAATCCAGGCGTGACGGGGGCGCGTTCTCGCGCAAAGCGGGTACGAAAAACTGAATCACGCGTCTCCTCCAGAACACGTGGAGTCGCCAGCCGCCTTCTTTTCACCTGACAGTGAGCTGTTTCACCACGTGGCGCGTGGGAGGATCACGCTGCCCCCCCCCCACCCCGAACAGGCGCCCCGACCGACCAGAGGAGGCGCTAATGCAGCAACCAGGACACATACCCGCATCCGGCTTCCCACCCGCAGACACGGCCAATCGGCTCTGCATAACTGACTTCCGGTTTCTACTGCAGCGGTCATACCAGTTTCCTGTTTGTTGGCACGCGCTATTGACAATGGCGCGTTTTTCACGATGCCTGCAAGATTTGCCATGGATAAATGTCAACGACATGCGCACAGCTGTCGACAAACGCTCCCCTGCACCTCCCGGCACACGGGTGGGGGAGTTTCAAGCTGCACATATCAAGCTACGTCCGCGGTTATGAGGATGAGCGGAGGGATTGTGGCCCTAAATCAGTGGACTAGTTGTGTCTGTAGGGAGGCCCGACCAAGCCGGAGGTAACACGGGGATTCGAACCGACGACCCCCGTGTTGGTAGGCAACGGGATAGACCCCCCCCCCCCCCAGAGGCGTTGTCCGGGCAGTCCGGTTTCCAAAGACCATGTCCAGGCCCTAGTGGAGAGGGTCCACCAGACGGCTAAGTGTTTTTACCCGGAGCCGCGCTGCTCAGCTGAAGCAAATAACCACTTTAAGTGCTGTTTATTTTGGGCCACACAAGCAAGCGGCGCATGATAGGTTATTGATCAGTTCAAGGATGACCGTCCATGATTTCTCCAATCAAGGACGGCAATCAAGAGAACAACACGAGCCGCGCTGTGAATAGCCGATACACGTGCACGCTGCTGCTCAGCCAAATGACAGCAGACATTAGTTTCATTTTTGCTTTGCCCTTTTGCCACTTTTAAGATTCTGTTTTCTAACAGTACGGTAGCTGGTTGTTGGTAATGTCTGGATTTCGCTCCAGTTTCTAGAAGTCTTTAGAAAGTCCCCGGTCCTCAGAAGTTGAACATCTGTGATTGTGAGCATAGGAACCATAAGGCGTGGATAATGCACGAACGAGGAGGTACCCCGTCTAACCGCTTCACTTGAGTCCCCCCCCACTCCTAGGGCATTGTACCTTAAGTCACGTGCATGGCCGGATTAGCCCACCAGGGGGCCCTGGGGCACGCACGCCCATTGCCCCCGCCCCGTCAGATAGGCTACGCAAACAACACTAAACAGTGCTAAATGTGAAACTAATGAAAGTACCCAACATGGTGGTCGGCGCCATGCCGATCTGCATGGGATTCGGACGGCGACTGCAAAGCACAACACGATCTTGAATCAGGAAACAGACAAGAGAGGAGAACAGCGGCGCGCAGCATCGCGAACCTATTGCGAAGCCTTCTTCCCACTTACTTGCCAACAGGAAATACATGTCTGTTTCAGAGCAAATAACACATTTTAGTGAAACTATCTGCTTAATAGTTTTTCAGTGTGGGCATTCTAGCTAGCACGTTTGTTTAACTGTACACAATGACACAATGAATTTGATCGTAAGCATCGAAGTCTGCACTATGTCAGACTTCGTTGCACTCTTAATTGCTACAATGGAAACACGAGGCGCAAACTCTTCAAACCGGCATTGCGATATATTTAGAAACCACCCCCGACATATTTAGCACATTTATATTTGTAATATCTACGGCTCTGCCTCAAACGAGTCCCAAGCAACCGAAAAAAGGCTTCCGCTTCGACTCCAGGTTTCTTATACCGTCCATGTCGCAGACTGTGGAAGTGTGATGATGTTATGGTGATACCACACAAAGTTAAGTCACTCATATAATGTGAACTGCTTGAGTCCCATTATTTCAGGTCACTTGCATCAATGGAGAAATCAGTAGAGACTGTAGCTTGGGGCCCCGCATAAATACAGACTTTGTAGCTTGGGGCCCTGCATCAGTAGAGACTGTAGCTTGGGGCCCCGCATAAATACAGACTTTGTAGGTTAGGGCCCTGCATCAGTAGAGACTTTGTAGCTTGGGGCCCTGCATGAGTAGAGACTGTAGCTTGGGGCCCTGCATCAATACAGACTTTGTAGCTTGGGGCCCTGCATCAGTAGAGACTGTAGCTTGGGCCCTGCATGAGTAGAGACTGTAGCTTGGGGCCCTGCATGAGTAGAGACTGTAGCTTGGGGCCCTGCATGAGTAGAGACTGTAGCTTGGGGCCCTGCATCAATACAGATTTTGTAGCTTGGGGCCCTGCATCAGTAGAGACTGTAGCTTGGGCCCTGCATCAACAGAGACTTTGTAGCTTGGGGCCCTGCATCAGTAGAGACTGTAGCTTGGGGCCCTGCATCAATAGAGACTAGCTTGGGCCCTGCATCAATAGAGACTTAGTAGCTTGGGGCCCTGCATGAGTGGAGACTGTAGCTTGGGGCCCTGCATCAATACAGACTTTGTAGCTTGGGGCCCTGCATCAGTAGAGACTGTAGCTTGGGGCCCTGCATAAATACAGACTTTGTAGCTTGGGGCCCTGCATCAATAGAGACTGTAGCTTGGGACCCCGCATCAATACAGACTTTGTAGCTTGGGGCCCTGCATCAGTAGAGACTGTAGCTTGGGGCCCCGCATCAATACAGACTTTGTAGCTTGGGGCCCTGCATCAATAGAGACTGTAGCTTGGGACCCCGCATCAATACAGACTTTGTAGCTTGGGGCCCTGCATCAGTAGAGACTAGCTTGGGCCCTGCATCAATAGAGACTTTGTAGCTTGGGGCCCTGCATCAGTAGAGACTGTAGCTTGAGGCCCTGCATCAATAGAGACTTTGTAGCTTGGGGCCCTGCATCAGTAGAGACTGTAGCTTGGGGCCCTGCATCAGTAGAGACTGTAGCTTGGGGCCCAGCATCAGTAGAGACTGTAGCTTGGGGCCCTGCATCAGTAGAGACTAGCTTGGGCCCTGCACCGCGACGCAGGGTTGGAACAAACGTCCCTTGTAGGGTATGATTGGGGATCCCTACTACACGCGAACACAATACCCCTGACCTTTTGGGGCCCCTCGTGGTCTGGGGCCCCGGGGCAGTCGCCCGGCATGCCCGGTCTGTAATCCAGCCTTGGTCACATGTCAACAGGGGCAGCGGTGGTCAGTTGTGCCCCACGACCATTATGCCAAACCCTACGGTGGCTCTGAGGAGCAAAATACAAAAGCAAAAAGGGAAGGGAAAAGCAAAAACAAAATCTTTCAGCCCTGAGGTATCGCTGCAACTTACAAGAAACGTGCAGCCCTGAAGTGCGAAGCACGAACACAAAAAAGAAAACGCAGAAACAAAACGTGCAGCCCTGGAGTGCATATACTACATACAAACACAAACACCAGCAGCTCTGAGCTGCAGATGCAACATACAAAAGCAATGTGCCGCTCTTCTGGGCTGCTAGTTTTTGTTTTTGTGTGTTGCATCTGCACCTCGGGGCTGCTAGTTTTTGTGTGTTTGCGTTTTGCACCTCGAGCCGCTCCATTTTTTATCTTTTTTTTGTGTTGTATATTGTATTCGCACCTCAGGGCTGAAAGTTTTTGTTTTTGCATCTTGCATTTCAGAGCCACCGTACCGGGGAAACTCCCCTGACCCCACTGTGTGATGGGCAGGGATTTGAGGAGTTTCCCAGACGACGAATCTCGGAAAACCACGGCACCTAGTTTCCTCTGATGACTGGCATGTGGAAAACGAAATAGCATGACGTCACTTCTTTACGGCTACTTGGTCAATGTGATATGAAATCCTGAAAATATCTTTATTTTCTGACTGACTCCAACGGTGACACATGGTAACTGCGGTGGTGCTTGGGCACTAAAGATCCCAGAGACCACTTCAACGTTAAACTAATAATAGTGTCCGGTGCTGCTCCATCAGCAACCTGCTCACAGCCAGACAAATAAAACTCCGTTGAACCTGGGTTTTAACTGTTGACGTGTAAGTTACTGTCTGTTGGTAAAAGGTCTTTTATGAGCTTGTTCTGCGTGTTAGCCACCACAGCTTCACCTCTTTAACCCCCCCCCCCCGCTTCAGTCATCCTCATGTGACTGCTGACGCGATGGTGTCAAACTCATCCTTCTGCACCGTTTCATCTTGATGGGAAAGAGGTCCGACCTGAAAATAACCACTTGAACCCGCAGCTACACAAGCTTTTATGCTTTGTGTGTCTGTGGATTTACATTGTACGCCGTAAAACTATGCCAGCAATAGAAAGTACCCAAAAATAACACTTCTGCAGTTGAGAAAATCTTTACCGAAGAAGAGATATAGGTAACACTTCCTATGAAGCTTGCATCTATAACGCCCTATAAGCATCTATAACACCCTATAAGCATCTATTGCATCTATAACGCCCATACTTTCCTATGATGTGTATTACAATGACTAATGGCTATGGCTGAAGAACTAGCAATGTGAACTAGCAATGAAGTCTCATTATGCATCTCTACAGAACTTCAGCAAAACAAGTTGGCTATGATGCATTATGACATTTGACAGATAAACAGACTAATGATGATATATTTATAATGCATAAATCCGTTTTAAATTGACATAATGTATCATAAAGGTGGTTATGAGGTGTTGTAAGGGCGTATACATGGTTATAATGAATCTTACAATGACTTATAGCTACACTCATAGGGCCTTATAGATGCTTATAGGGCGTTATAGATGCTTACAGGGCATTATAGATGCAAACTTCTTACTGAAGGTAAATCTCCAGACTGGGAACTCTGAATTTTGTGCTTTGCAATTGTAAAGGAGTCGTCATCATAGACATTTATCAAATCCCAGGACTAAAAATATGAATGAATCATTCAGCGTTTTACAGACTGTTTACAATTTGAGACTGTAAGAAGTGCAACCGTGTCAATTATATCAGACTGTTATTTTCTCTCCAATCCAATCCCATCATGTCTTCCTTTCTTCTTTTCTTGGCTGACGTCAAAGGAAAGACAAAATTACCATCCGGAAAGCTTCAAAAATCTCCTGTTTGACGACTCCGTGCTCACTCTCAAGTGGAAGTACTGGATGTGTTCATTCGACAACACCCCCCCCACCCCCACCCCCACCCCCCGGCCCCAGGCCCTCCAAATGGATCAAATTCGGGAGATCAAGTGTACATTGCACATGCATGGCGTTAACCTGAGCTCCGTGGGCTACGGGGGCCGCGGCAACGAGCACTGGGAAACAGCAGTCACGAAAATAATTTGAGCACCTATTTATGAAGTGTTGTGGGAAGCTTTTAACGGGGGGTGGGGGGGAGGGTGGGGGGGGGGGAGAGAGCACACACTCTGAAGAAGCTGGCGGCACATCACTCACATTATGGAGCTGGCAAAGTCTTGAGTGCTTTTGCTCCTGGTTGTGATTGGCGTTTAGCGAGTGCTTTGTCCTCGCCACAGACCCGGATAATGGGAACGTGGACTCCCCCGCTGGTGCTTGGGAGTTAATCACACAACAATGGGGGTGCTGCAAAGGGGGGGCGGAGGAGGTGGTGGTGGTGTGTTAGATGGAGGGTGAGGTAGAGTGAAATGGGATGGGGTTTGGATAGAGAGTTCTCAAGACTAGGCCCCAAGTTTAATTGCCTTTGGATAATCTTATTGTCTGGTGGTCTGAGGGGGTAACGCTCTCTCTCCCTTTCTCCCTTTCTCTCTCTCCCATTTCTTCCTCTCTCTCTCTCCCATTTCTCCCTCCCTCTCTCTCTCTCCCTCTCTCTCTCATGCTGTCTTTTTGGAAGTCTAGTTCCTTTTGGTGGGGTCGTTGCTTCAAAGCGACACTACTGTTCTGCCACGGCCAGGCCTGTGACAAACAACAGTCGAACACAGTCTTCTGTTGATTTACACGCTTTTATTCATTCATTTATATTATTTATTTATTGTAGATTTTAAATTTGATAAGTTAAACAATATTGTGTATTTAGCAGATTTGGTCTCCCATTGACGGTATGGCTATTAGTCGCCTTTTAATAAATGAACTGTCAGTTTTTTGTTTTAGTGTTTCTGTGTATGAATATATTACATTAGATAGCATACCCTAGAGGAGGACTGAAGGAAGGAACAAGGGAGAAGAAAGACCAGATTATGCTTACTGGATAAACCTAGCCAGCAGCACGGGGGTGCAGTGGTCAGCGCGGTCGCCTCATAGCAAGAAGGTCCTGGGTTTGAGCCCTGGGGTACTCCAATCTTGGGGGGGGGGTCGTCCCGGGTCATCCTCTGTGTGGAGTTTGTAGGTTCTCCCCTGTGTCTGTGTGGGTTTCCTCTCACAGTCCAAAGACATGTAGGTCAGGTGAATCGGCCGTACTAAATTGTCCCTAGGTGTGAATGTGTGTGAGTGGGACCTGTGATGGACTGGCGGCGTGTCCAGGGTGTCTCCTCGCCTGTCGCCCAATGACTGCTGGGATAGGCTCCAGCATCCCCACGAACCTGAGAGTAGGATAAGCAGTTTTGATAACGGATGGATGGATGGATAAACCTAAACCTACTGTACTTTATGTTTCGTTACACAATGATGTCAATGGGGCCTCATGTATAAACCTTGAGTACATAAAGAACCTTTGCAAACGCAATTTCCCAGACACACGTAGCATTTATAAAAAAGACAATTTGACATGAGCATGTGTGTTCCGCCAAGCAAACTCTGGCCTCATGCATACGCATATTTCACAGACAGCTAAAAATCATGACTCTCGTAGCAAAGTAACGAAATAAAGCACAATGGCGTTTTCACTCAATGCATTTCACTGACAAAGAGTGAAAGCAGAAAAAAAAAAAAAAGATTTGCCGCTCTCTGCTGAAAGGAGGATGGATAACTCTGACCCAGGTCCACCCAACATGCAGCAAACACTGTCACTGCTCCAAAAGCCAAACAGCTAATGTTGTCAAAAGTGTGACCACACACACCATTCAAAGCGTAGGTCTTCAAAATTTTCAACTAATATTACAAGGTGTCTAATTCCCATTAATATTTCATCTAGTGGTAGCTCTAAAGTTCTGCCCACCACTGATCACTTCAAAAAGATGCTTAAATTTGGTTTCATAAATATCAGATCACTGTCTGCCAAAGCCTTACTAATAAATGATCTGATTCTTGAACATAGATTTGATTTGATTGGGTTATGTGAAATATGGCTGAAACCAAATGTTTTCCTTCCCTTAAATGAAGCTTCCCCACCTGACTATACTGATGCCCATGTAGCTCAGGCAAATAAACAAGGTGGGGGTGTTGCCTTAATATATACATTTATTTTCAATTTAACTTCCAAACTTGACTCTAAATGCAAATCCTTTGAAGCTCTTATTCTAAGTCCATCTCCCTCAGCCACGAACAGACTGCTCAGTCCACATTGTGATACTCAATCGACCTCCTGTTCCCTTACTATTTCTTGAAGAATTTGGACAATTTATCTCAGGTCTTGTTACTCATTCTGATGAGATAATTCTCGGTGATTTCAGTATTTATCTGAATAAGGCTGCTGATCCTCTAAGCAAAGCCTTTCTGGCACTAGTTGATACTTTTGGGTTTGCTCAGTTTGTTCAAGTGTCGACTCATTACAGTGGCAACACCCTTTATTTGCTTCGATCTAAAGGGATAGCTGTTTCCATCTGACTGTCTTGCCAACCAAATCTGCTGTGTCAGATCATTTTCTCATTAAATTTGAAGCATTATTGGCCTGAACGGTTAATGTCGGCACAGACGTAATTGCCACTCGCCACATTAGTCCATCCACTGTAGCTACATTTGGCGAGCAGCTGCCTGAAGTCTTGGCTCCTTTCACTGTAGAGACAGACTCTGTTGAAAATCTCACCCCTGACTTAAACGTGGCCCTCCGAAGTCCCCTCAATTCAGTTGCACCTCTCACTACCAGAGCTAGGTGACTACAGAGGCCTACATCCTGGTTTAACGACGAGGCACATGCTCTTAAGCGGGCCTGCAGGAGACTGGAATGTAAATGGGGAAAATCCAAATTGAAGTTTTTTAACTATCTTGGCACGAGCGTTAATTGAAATACAAATGTGCTTTATCTGCTGCAAAAGCAGCGTATCTCTCTCGCTTATTCAATATCAATAAACACAATACCAGGTTGCTCTTTGACACTGCAGCTAAATTTATTAAAAAGCAGCTGTGTATTAGCTGTTCACCATTCCCTGTGCACGAGTTTCTAGACTTTTTCAGCAATAAGGTTGATGAAATCAGTCATGTACAAATAAAAAGCAGCCGTCTATTAGCTGCTCACCATTCACGGCGCATAAGCTTCTAGATTTGTTTCTACAATAAGGCTGATGAGATCCTATGCAAAATTAATCCTTCAACTCCAGCTACTCCTGCCAATCCTGTCTTACCAAATTCATATCTATACAATGTCACCGATTGTCCCTGTTATTACAGCTTTTGAGACTATCTCCCTTGATACTCACTGGCAGCCATACCAACAAGTATCTTGGCTCTCCCAAATAATGGAAACTAAACAGGTACGGGCTTGGCTAGCACTTGGATGGGAGACCTCCCGGGGAAAACTGAGTTGCTATTGGAAGTGGTGTTGGTGGGCCTGTAGGGGGCAGTCTTCCCTCAGGTCCTAATAAAAAACATCAAATATCAAATCCCAACGCCTCAGTGCAGTGATGGGGACACTGTGCTGTAGGAGATGTCGTCCTTCGGATGAGATGTTAAACCGAGGTCCTGACTCACTGTGGTAATTAAAGATCCCATGGCACTTATCGCAAAAGGTAAGGGGGTTCCCCGGTGTCCTGGCAAAATTCCCAACTTGGCTGTCTCCATCTGGCCACCTAACCATCCCCCCATGTAATTGGCTCAATGATTCCTCTGTCTCCACTTCAAGCTGATGCGTGGTAAGCTTTCTGGCGCAAAATGGCTGCTGTGCATGATCCAGGTGGATGCTACGAACTGGTGGTAGTTGGAGTTACCCCCTTCAATGTGAAGCGCTTTGGGTGTCTAGAAAAGTGCTATATAATGATGATGATGATGATGATGATGATGATTATTATTATTCTTTGACTAAGCTGGTGTCAGCTTCTAAATCAACTACTTGCCCACTTGACCCTTTACCAGCAAAACTTTTTAAAGACCTCTGGCCTTGCCTGGGACCTACAATGCTAGACGTTGCTAATTCATCACTTACTACTGGCACTATTCAAACAGCTGTGGTCTAACCTCTAATTAAGAAATCATACCTCAATTCAAGGTCTCTTAGTAACTATTAAACAGTCTCTAATCTTCCATTCTTTTCTAAAGTAGGGTCTAAAGACAGGATGTTGTGTTGCTATAAAGCCCCTTGAGGCAAAGTTGTAATTTCGGATATTGGGTTATACAAATAAAATTGACTTGACTTAAAGTACTAGAGTGTATCAACAGCTTTCTCCTCATATAGAAGAAAACTGTCTATATGAACCTTTTCAATTGGGTCGCAGGGCCTGTCACTCCACTGAAACTGCTCTGACCAGAGTAGGTAATGACCTTCTACTTGCTATGGACTCTGATTCCACCTCTGTGGAACTGACCCTACTGGACCTCAGTGCAGCCTTTGACACCATTGATCACTGTGTGCTTTTAGACTGAATAAATTGTAATTTTGGTGTTTCTGGCTTAGCTATCGCTTGGCTTAAGTCCTACTTATCTTGGAGAACACAGTGGGTCTTCTATAATAATATTAAATAGAAATTCTCTGACGTTAAATATGGTGTATCCCAGGGCTCTATTCTTGGCCCTCTACTTTTTTCTCTTTATATTTCACCTCTTGGCCAAATTGTATGCAGTAATGGAATACATTTATATTGCTATATGGATTATACTCAGCTGTATGTGCCTATAAGAGATGATGATCATACTCAAATGACAAATTTAGAGGCCTCCTTGACTGCTGTGAAAAATTTGATGTCACTAAATTTCCTGCTTTTAAATTTGGATAAAATTGAGATGCTGGTCGTTGGCTCTGCTAGACACTGACACCAGTTTGATCAACTGAAAATAACAATCAACAACTCCTTAATTTCACTAACTGTGGTTGGAAAAATTGTGGTTCCTGCAAGGCTAAAAGAGTGGCTCACTCCAGAGCCAAGGCAGACGTCCAGAGATGGTTGAGGGAGCTTAAGAACTCTTGGTGGACAGAAGAGGCTCTGGAAATCCAGTGACTGGAAGACTCAGGTGACACCAGAGGCTGTTTCAGCACTACTATGGTCCAAGCAACTGTGCCTTAAACCCCCTGCGCTCAAAGGATGTGCAGGAGCTGCTAAAGGACAATGAGTCCATTAATGCCTGATGGAAGGAGCACTTCCAGGAACTCCTCAACGACAACAGCACAGCTGAACCAGACATTGCCAGCCACATTCCCCAGAGTCCCATCAGAGAAGACTTTGGGGAACCTACCAATATGACAGAGGTTCAAAATGCCATCAGGAGCCTTAAGAACAACATGGCCACCAGTCCAGATGGGATCCTAGCTGAGGTCTCAAAGAAAGGTGGACCAGAGCTCCTGTATCACATCCACAACCTCCTCCTCAAGGTTTGGGAAAAAGAAGAACTTCCATCAGAGTTCAGGGATGCTTTAATAGTCACCATGTTCAAGAAAGGGGGCAAGGTGGAATGTGGAAACTACAGGGGCATCTCCCTCCTGTTAACAACAGGCAACATCCTCGCTTGCATCCTCACAAACCAACTGCTACCACTGGCTGACAAAGTATTCCAAGAATCTCAGTGTGGCTTCCACCCCTCCAGAGGTACAGCAGACATGATATTTACAGCACGCCGACTCCAGGAAAATTGCTGTGAATAAAGCAGCCTTTGTGCATGGCTTTCATAGACCTGTCAAAGGCCTTTGACTCAGTAGACTGCCAGGCTATGTGCAGCATACTATCAAGATATGGCTGCCCTCAATACATCAGAATATTGAGGCTTCTTCATGATGGCATGTCAGTCCCAATGCTCAGCAACAGCAGCTCTGAGTCAGAGCCCTTCACTTGGAAACAGGAGTCAAACAGGGATGCATCACACACACTGTTTGCCATCTTTATTACTGCCATACTCCACCTTATTGGTGAACCGCTGCCACAGGGGATCCCAATCCTATGCAGAACTGATGGCAGGCTCTTCAACCTTAATAGGTTCAAGGCCAAGAGCAAAGTCTGCAAAACCACCATCATGGAGCTTCAGTATGCAGATGACAACACCATCACAACACACTCCGCAGAAGACCTCCAGAACATTCTGAATGCATTTGCCAAGGCATACAGAGCCCTGGGTCTAGCATTAAACATCAAGAAGACCCAGGTCCTATATCAACCTCCACCCAACCAGCCATCTACCCAATCCACCATAAAAGTGGACAACAACATTTTTGAAAACATTGATCACTTCCCCTACCTCAGCAGCCTTCTCTCTTAAAAAGCTGACATCGACTCTGAGGTCAACCATTGCCTGAGTTGTGCCAGTGGTGCTTGCGCCAGACTCAAGAAAAGAGTCTTTGAAGACTGAGACCTAAAGGCCCAAACAAAACTCCTGGTCTACAGAGCTGTTGTTCTCCCCATCCTGCTGTATGGAGCAGAGTCATGGACCACCTACAGGAGGCACCTGAGAGCCCTGGAACAACACCACCAAAGATCCTTACAAAAGATCCTGAGGATCAATTGGAAGGACTGACGTACCAACATCAGCGTTCTGGAAGAAGCCAACATGACTAGCATCACCACCACAGCACCAACAGCACCAACTCTGATGGACAGGCCTTGTCCTCCACATGTCCAACACACGTCTTCCCAAACAGATTCTGTACTTCCAGCTGAAGGAAGGTCAGCAAACTCCCAGCGGGCAAAAGAAACATTTCAAGGACAATATCAAGACCAGTCTGAAGAAATTCAACATCACATCGAGCAACTTGGAACACACTGCACTGTATAGGCGCTACTGGAAAAAATATGTGCAGGAAGGAGCTGCATGTCATGAAATGGAAATCCACTTTGCCATAGAGAAAAAGCGACAGCACCGCAAGGAGAGAGAGGAAAAAGTCCAACCACCACCACTTTTCCCTGTCCACACTGCACCAAAGTATGTGGATCACGGATCAGCCTCTACAGCTATCTGAAGACCCACAAGTAGACAACCCATGGAGAGGACAGTCATAATCGCTTCGAGTGACTGCCGGTGACTGCATTCATATTCTACACATATTTTTATATGTTTCTTGTTTTTCTATTTTTCTTGTGATTTCACTTATTCTTATGTATATTTTCTCTCCTATAAGGTAAGCAACCATAACTTGACCCAATTTCCCGTTGGGGATCAATGAAGAATTTCTGATCCTGATCACGTTTATAGTTTTTCTTAGCCATGCAAAACCTGGAATAGTTCCTGAGTTTGAAATGGGTGTTCTTCAAAATGTATTTTCAGGCAGTCATGCCAGGCTGCAGTATCTAGTTACCTTGGAAATAACACATCTTGGGGATGGAGAGAACACTGGCATTTACTGTAACTTTGTTTTTTAAAATCATAATACAAATTTTGTACTACGCATTAATATTTCATCCTTTTTAGTTTTTATATTTTTTTCACTAAATGCCTAGATTTAAAAAAGTGCAAAACAGGTTCTGTTCAATTATCTTGTTTTGGTAACAGGGTGAAACAGGTTTTTAAAGTGTTTATTCCTATACATGTAGAAAACTCACCCAAAGGCAACAGCTTTCCCATTCTGTCACAAATGGTTTATTTTTAACCATATATCAACCTCTAACCCCCCAAAAACCTACTTTTCCCCCGTTTGGAAGACAATGCAATGCATCTTGTCTCTGAAGTGAATGATCTCTGCATAAGCCAGCAGGTATGATTTTGCATGCATCTTATATATAGGTGCACCTGCAGCCCAATTTTATAGTCATTAGTGTGAAAAAAACAATTTAAGTTTTTGTGTGTGTGTGTGTGTGTGTGTGTGTGTATAACTTTGTTAAAACAAACACACTCAGCGATAGGAAAAGTGCAAAGTGCTCAACAAATAAGGAGCGAAATAATCCAGTGATTCATGTAAATGCTTATGGCATGAAACAGGCTTGTACTGTCTCATATATATATATATATATATATATATATATATATATATATATATATATATATAAAGCAAGAGTGTATGTTTGTATGTTTGCTTAAAACTCCAGAAATACTCATTGTAGAACAAAAACAAAGGTATCTTTAGAATCAGCACTTTCCAAGGACTGCACCGTTTGAAAAATATTTCAAAAACCAAGTAAAAAAATTTGATTTATTTGCGAAAGAGGCATTCCAATGGTGCGTTGGTATAATTCTGCATGACTTTGGTATGATTTTGACTTCCAGCAAATCCTTCCAGTAGTCAAGGGAGGCACTACACCTGAAACTGTCAATGCTAGCCTGAAGGCACACAGCGTGGTTTACCCTGAGGCGCTTCAGCACTGAGAGATTAATACACATACTGGCAAAGAAGTTTGATGAATGGATTGAAAATTATGACATTTAATCATTATCCTTAATAAGATTCATTTATTCGACATTCGTTTATCACACGTATCATATCATAAACTATCCTATATTTCATCAGCCATTATTTGTAAAGCTCAGATCGTGTTGGTTGTTTTGGTGAGAACATTTTCCTCTGGGCAACACCGGGTACCTCTGCTAGTATATATATACACACATATATATATATATATATATACACATATATATATACACACACACACACACACATATATATATATATATACATATATATATATATATACACGTATATATACATATCCATCCATCCATTATCCAAACTGCTTATCTTGCTCAGGGTCGCAGGGATGGTGGAGCCTATCCCAGCAGTCATTGGGCAGCGGGCGGGGAGACACCCTGGACAGGCTGCAAGTCCATCACACACACACACACACACACACACACACACACACACACATATATATATATACATGTGTGTATTTCATGCCATTGGCATGAAACAGGCTTGTACTGTCTCATAAACAATTTACTTACTTGACTCACTGGATTTTATATATATATATATATATATATATATATATATATATATATATATATATATATATATATATATATATATATATACACACACATTCCCAACAAGCTTCAAGGTAAACGTGTCCATTGTTAACTGCATTGAAGTTTAGCAGCATAATTACACAAAGACATGGAGATGTCACGGTCAAAGATCGCCCGTTGCTTCATCCACTTCAGCATGCCCTCTGTACTGACCCCTGGGGAAAGGACATTTGGCTCTGATGCGATGTACAACACAGGCAGGCAAGAGGATGCGGCTCCCTTTAACTCCTCTTGTAGCACCCGCTCAACAAAAAAAACCAAGAAGAGAGGTAGCCAGACGATACTGCCTGCAGAGAGCGAAAGACAGGGAAGTGGGTGGTTATTCGACAGGAAGCTAGAAAGTACTGATCATCGACTGTAACGTTAGCAGCTACCCCCAGAAAATTGAGTCGCTTTATCTGCACACAAGGTTTAGTGGGAGAAACGTTTCATCGCTCGCTGAAGCGACTGTCAGTCTCGTCTGACTGTGGGTATTCCTAACCTTGAAAACAGCACAGTTGCGTAACGACTGACACCGGCGATCTGATATAGGCTTCATGTGCAAATGGCTGTGCATATTAAACTGACCGCCAGTTTTGGCTGTTCTGTGCCGGTTTCGGTCATTAACACAGTGGTCACTGTAAGTGCAAGTTACCCCAGTGAAGGCAACAAATCATGTCAGGGTGACGACACACTGGGCAATGCAGGGCAATGTGCTTTCCAACAGGAAGGTTAGTGAGAGTTGGGTTTAATGTACCACAGAATTTACCTGGCTGACAAAAGGCTGCCATGCAATCGGTACAAATGTTTTGAGAAAACCTCTTGTCCAACATCGCCGTGTATCACCACTTTGTTGGCCAAAACATAGCGTTAGCTGATAAAATACTCACCCAATGGTCATCTGCCGGCCCTGCTGGTCTTGGGTTGTCTTTTGCCGTTTCTCTTCGGGATCCTGGAGCGAGGACCCAGCGCACCGCTGTCCACGTGAGGAGGAAAACGTTCATGCGTCGTCACAGAAAGGTGAATCAGTTCAGCTGGACACAGCGTTCGGTGGGAGATGTGTTTCATCACTCATTCAACGACGTCGTCAGTATCGACTGGCTGCAGGTCTCTCCCACCCTTATGAACAATACTGTTGCATAGCAACCGAACCCATTGACCAGTGTCATATGCAAATATGGGTGTGACCGTGAACTAGAGTTTCAAAGGCCATGTGTGCTATTCCAGGGGCGCAGTGGTTAGCGCGGTTGACTCAGAGCAAGAAGGTCCTGGGTTCGAACCCCGGGGTAGTCCAGGCTTGGGGGGGTCGTCCCGGGTCGTCCTCTGTGTGGAGTTTGCATGTTCTCCCCGTGTCAGCGTGGGTTTCCTCCGGGGGCTCCGGTTTTCTCCCACAGTCCAAAGACATGTAGGTCAAGTGAATCGGCCGTACTAAATAGTCCCTAGGTGTGAATGTGTGTGTGTGTGTGTGTGTGTGTGTGTGTGTGTGTGTGTGTGTGTGTGTGTGTGTGTGTGTGTGTGTGTGTGTGTGTGTGTGTGTGTTTGCCCTGTGATGGCCCACTGGCCTGTCCAGGGTGTCTCCCAGCCTGCCGCCCAGTGACTGCCGGGATAGGCTCCAGCATCCCCGCGACCCTGAGAGCAGGTGTAATCGGTCTGGATGATGGATGGATGCATGTGTACTATTCACAGAGGATTTGGGAACGTTCGCAATCACAGCATTGTAAGATGGTGACAGATGTACTCTTAGCCACCCCCCCCCCCAGTTCGTTCCCTCTTCACATAGACGGCCTGCTTGACTCCCCATTCAAACCAGCCTTCTTCCCTATCTAGGATGTGCACATCCTCATCCTTGAGAGAGTGGCCACTGGCCTGTAGATGGGTGCAGACTGTGGAGTCCTGGCCTGACATGTTAGCTCTCCTGTGTTGTGTCATCCTCTTGGCCAGCGTCTGTTTGGTTTCCCCAATGTACAAGTCACGGCAATCCTCCTGGCACTCAACAGTGTACACTATATTGCTCTGTTTGTGCCGGGGCACCTGATCCTTGGGGTGGACCAACTTCTGGCGCAGCGTGTTTGTGCCGGGGCACCTGATCCTTGGGGTGGACCAACTTCTGGCGCAGCGTGTTTGTGCCGGGGCACCTGATCCTTGGGGTGGGCCAACTTCTGGCGCAGCGTGTTTGTGCCGGGGCACCTGATCCTTGGGGTGGACCAACTTCTGGCGCAGCGTGTTTGTGCCGGGGCACCTGATCCTTGGGGTGGGCCAACTTCTGGCGCAGCGTGTTTGTGCCGGGGCACCTGATCCTTGGGGTGGACCAACTTCTGGCGCAGCGTGTTTGTGCCGGGGCACCTGATCCTTGGGGTGGACCAACTTCTGGCGCAGCGTGTTTCGGGGTTTGAAAGCAACCGAGACGCGGTGTTTGGGAAATACACGTCTCAACTGTTCAACAGTCCCGCCGCGTACCGAACCACCACTGGTTTATGCTTAGACAGCTGTTGTCCTCCTCCTCTCTTGAGTCGGCTGGTGCACTGTTTGGACGTCTTCCGGGCTTTGACAAACACCCCAACAGGATAACCACACTTCACCGGGGGTCTGGTTTATGTGGGATTTCTCCTCCTCCCCGGCCGCTGTGTCGGCGGGGACGTTGTCAGCTCGGTGCAACCCTTCCCCAATCCTCTGTGAATACTACACATGGCCATGGTAACTCTAGTTAATGGCCATGCCTATCCGCATATGAAACCAATCGCTGGGGTTGGTCACCGTGTAACTGCGCTGTTTATAAGGGTGGGGACACCTGCGGTCAGGTGACGAAACGCATCTCCAACTAAACGTTGAGTCCAGATGAACCGATTCACCTTTCTGTGGTTTCCATACCTGGATTATACGGCACGCATAAAGACACTTTCATGCACAGTAACGCTCACACCCGTTGTCCCGGGGCTGGCGCCATGCTGAAATTCACTGCAGCAGAATGATTCAGTTTATGTTGGCGTCGGAGGGCAATTTGAGCAATGGCACCACCAGTCACCGTTCGCTCTCGGCAGCTGAGGTTCTGGGTGGTCCCCGCCGGCCCGATCCTCTTGCTCGGTTAATGCAGCAGCAGCCTCGGCCTCTCGCCGCTGCATTTCTTTGGCCGTATACGCTGGCTCAAAGAAATGGGATTGACCCCGAATCAGCTGAAACGCTATAAAACGTACGCTAGTCCGTAAGATCTTCTGCACTCGTGTTCTGGGAGGCCCGTTTCGACGTTGAAAATGTAGCTCGTTTGCAATACAAGCGAAGAGAACAAGGAGGTTTTGTTTTTAAGCGGCATCTAGAGCGCACCCCTGGAGGCGAGGACTAGAAATCCATTCTGAACTAACCCGTTGTCATGAACTACATCACTGATACGTCAAATGACAGCACTGGTGCCAGAAGAACCCCCCCTCCACCCCCACCCTTTTCTCCCCAGTTGTGCTTGGCCAATTACCCCACTCTTCCGAGCCGTCCCGGTCGCTGCTCCGCCCCCTCTGCCGATCCGGGGAGGGCTGCAGGCTACCACATGCCTCCTCCCATACACGTGGAGTCGCCAGCCGCTTCTTTTCACCTGACAGTGAGGAGTTTCACCAGGGGGACGTAGCGCGTGGGAGGATCACGCTATTCCCCCCCAGTTCCCCCTCCATCCCGAACAGGCGCCCCGGCCGACCAGAGGAGGCGCTACTGCAGCAACCAGGACACATAGCCACATCCAGCTTCCCACCCGCAGGCACGGCCAATTGTGTCTGTAGGGACGCCCGACCAAGCCGGAGGTAACACGGGGACTCCATCCGGCGATCCCCGTGTTGGTAGGCAACGGAATAGACCGCTACGCCACCCGGACGCCCAGAAGAACAGATTTTGCAGTTGCATCCCGGAGACACAGAGAACTTTGGCAGCAACTGCAGAAGCTTTTTCCATTATATCCCAAATCTGGATAGAGATAAGGAGATTAGATTGAAAATCAACGACATTGTCCTTTAAAACTAAGACTGACGGCAGGCTAACGCCAGAACTGATTTATTGACCGCTTTGCCACCGTGAAAGACAGGAGAATGGCCTTGCTGTTCAAATAGGGCGAGTGTAATGCAACACCCCCCCTCTCTCTCTGTGGCTTTACTGTTGATTGAACTGCTATGTGTGCAGCTTTTGATGCTGTTATATTGCTTAGGTGTACTGCGCCTTGCTCGTCTGGATTTAGCCGCATGTGTTAGTCAATCCACTAAAGCAGTTGTTGTATTTTGGTTGTTTACGGAAAACGAGCAGCACAGACAGCGTCCACCGACAGGCATGGGCACAAGTCCACGAATACTGGGATGGCGTGCAGGGCTTTACCTGTGCCCCTAGGTCCCTTAGATTGGCGACGAAGCGTTTCGCTTAATAAATGTTGTGTCCACATGAACTGATTCCCCTTTCTGTGATGGTATTGTTCACTTTTGCTGCCCTGTTCATCCAATATCAGAGTGCCAGATTGATTATCATATTGATTATCATATTGATTATCACATTGTAGCAAACTAGGGGTTTGCCGTGGCAAAAACTCTGGCGGAGCGATAATCTTCCTCTTTTGGCAGTTCCTGTGCCCCATACACTGCACGACCACCCAAAACACCCCCTTTCTATTAACAGAAAACCACAACAGCCCTCCGCATCTACTGACCCGTGCACGTCCCCTCCCTCGCGGTGTCAAATCACTGCCTCATAACAGCCACTAGGCTAATTGAAAACCGGCGCACAACAGTAACTCTAACCACCGTGGAACACAGTCAGCTTTACACATGTCCATAAACACAATGTCTGGGGGCATGCTGGGAAACTCCACCCCCCCGACCTCTGCCATGGAAGAGATGCAAGGCAGCAGAGGCTGCAAGGAAACACATCAAGAAGTGCGGGGACGGGATAAAACAACCTCTCGGTACTGTGAAGACGAGCGCGAGTACTGCGAGTTGTGACCTCGAACAACGAGACAAACGACACGACGATTTCCTCGCTCCGTGTTTATGCTGCTCTCCACACCTAAAGGTTGCATGGCGACCACTTTCAGCCCGTTTGCATCACTGCTGGCACGAGGAGTAGTGACGTCACCAGCACACTTCTCAACGTCCTTCTTAGTCTTTTATTCGCGGACGGGAGATGGGATGAACGGAAGACCCCTAAGACGCCTCGGACAAGGGTAAACGCATCAGAAGCATCCCCTCTGTCCAACGACCGTGCTGGGAGCCCCGCGAGACGTGAGGCGTCACCGTCCTCAGAGTTTGGGCCGTGCTATCTGCTATCGGTCAGACTTAATTACCTGTAATGACCCGCTGACCTCCGGGATTACTCCATAAATCATAGCCTCAACGTGGTGTCAGTGAACGGCTTTATCAATTTCTGCCTTGTAAGTCAGAGATAAGAGGGCCTTTGGGTAGAAAAATCCAACAAAGTTCTATGCTGTGTATGCTTTCTTATTTCTATTTCTATTTAGTTCTTCATTTTGCTTTTGGTTTCCTCCATCAGTCCAAAGAGATGCATGGGGAGTAATAAGAGGCTCCAAATAGTCTATAAGAATGGCGTGTGTGTGTGTGTGTGTGTGTGTGTGTGTGTGTGTGTGTGTGTGTGTGTGTGTGTGTGTGTGTGTGTGTGTGAGGAATCAGGAATATTTATCATTTCATTCCATGCACCGTCCTGCACACATGAAATGAAACGAAACAGCGTTCCCCCCAGCCCACAGCACAGCACTGCAACACAAAGACCGAAACACATACCCAAACTACAAAAACTAGAAAAACACATAGTATATCCCCACATATCCAAAAAAATATGTATTTTTTTTTCCACTGTCCAAGAGTGAACACCAGGACGACTGTCAGAACTGCCGGTCTGCATGGGCTAGCAGTTAGCTTAGCCTGCCCCGCTTCCGCGTCCTGTCAGACCGCCCTCGGTGTTTCCTGCTCGGGTGCAGCTCCAGACAGGGCCGTGGTCCTTAGGCCCACCGGGCACAGCAGACCAGGCTCCACCAGCCGATCCAACGCCAGCTCTCCCAGCCAGACACCTTCAACACACCTCCCCGCACGCCACATGACGACACCAAAAAAAAAAAAAGCCAACCCTCGGTGTTGTTGGAACTGCCGGTCTGCATAAGCTAGCAGTTAGCTTAGCCTGCCCCGCTTCTGCGTCCTGTCAGACCGCCCTCGGTGTTTCCTGCTCGGGTGCAGCTCCAGGCAGGGCCGTGGACCCTGGGCCCACAGGACGCGGCAGATCAAGCTCTGCCAGCCACCAAACGAAGACACAAACTTAGACGCAGACGTGGACGGTACCGGGGCGAGGCCGCCGCAAACGTAAATTCGCACCGCCATCTTCCCACACCGGGGCCAGAAGTGTGTATGTGTGTGTGTGTGTCCTGTATGTAATGGACTGGTGAGGAAGTGCACTTGCCCCCTGCCCAAAGCCTGCGGGGAGAGACTGGCTGCCCGTGACCCTGGCTTGCACTGAGCCGGAACACAGCGATACCCTGATGTATATTATATATGTATAAGACCTGACGAAACAGTATATACGTAGTGCGCAGTGTTCAGCATGGGCCGCGTGTCGGAGGGCGGTCTGATGGGGGGGAGGGGCTGCGGTCGTAACTAAAGGGCCCTTCAGGAGTCCGGAGGTAAAACGTATGTGCACATTTAACATCGCCACATACGACTTCTCCTAAAAGGCTGCAGATGGCAGGTTCCTCTTTACAGTCCCTGCATTTTTCATGACAGCCCAGATAAGAGCGTCGGCTAAACGTCTGAAATGTAAATGAAAACGTGAAAGAGTAAAAAAAAGAGAGGAAGTGTTCTGCTGGCCGTCAAGCTCGGGATCTTGTTTGGCAGTGGGAAGGCTGGGAGGGTTGAACATGTTTAAAAAATGTGGCGTCTTATTGAGTTTCCTGGTCTGTGTGTGTGTGTGTGTGTGTGTGCACGTTTGTGTGTAGTTGAGGGGGGTGGGGGGAGGGGGGGCTGCCACCTGCAGGCTTTTCGGAGATGTTCTATTTGGAGGGGTAAAAACGTGTAACATGTCACGTCCGGCCGAGAGACCGGAATGTTCTCAACGGAGTGTCTCCCCCGAAAGTAAAGCATCCTGTGCGATCTGTCAAACACTGCTGCAGTGGTCCACCAATTACAGCCCCTGAGCCGTGAGCGGCTGTCTGCCCGCTCGGCGGACTGTAATGCCGCCCTGTCTCAACTCATCCGCCATTACGTGCTTGTGCCAATGTATAAACCGTCTGATACTCCTCACAAAACGAAGTGCATGAATAAAAAGATGGACGGAGGGTCGAAGACGAGCTGCGGGGGGGGGGGGGGAGAGTCGGTCCTCCGCCATATAGAGTGGTGATTTACGGAAACAGGGTGGAGTCGCTACGGAGGCCGGTGTGATGAGGATCCGGGGACGACGCCAAAGCGGTGACGTGACAGGACGCCCCGCCCCCCCCCCCCCCCCCGTGTGCCGATCAGACAACAGGGCCCGGAGACAGCGAGCATCTCACCATCACCGGAGGAGGAGGGGGGGGGGACAAAAAAGAAAACAAACTTGGATTTCATTTAAAAGTTTCACCACAGTCTCACTTCTCGGAGAGAGAGAGAGAGAGAGAGAGAGAGAGAGAGAGAGAGAGAGAGAGAGATTGGGGCGAGAGAGGAAAACAGCGGGGGTCCATTACATTGCACGGTGAATTACACCTTTGGGAGAGCCTCTTAAAGACCCCTGTGGGGTTTCCTCCACCGCGCGCTTTGTACTTTCAGAGGTGCAAATGTCAGGTTACTCTGCAGGTCGCATACAAACACAGGGCCGCTTTAAGGTTGTCCATAAAGACAGCAAATAAGGCCTGTAGCGCCGCAAGACCGGGTGCACCACTTTCCTCTACGCAGAAGAAGAAGAACTTGTCATGTGCACCGATACGACTGGGCAATAACTCAGTATTATCCTTCGCCATCTTTCCCTGACAACCGCATCGCGTTGCAGTTTATTCTTATACATGAATTTCTTGTTTTTTATTTTTTGGGGGATTTCCCCCACCCCCTTTTCTCCCCAGTTGTATTTGGCCATTTACCCCACTCTTCCGAGTCGTCCCGGTCGCTGCTCCACCCCCCCTCTGCCGATCCGGGGAGGGCTGCAGACTACCACGTGCCTCCTCCCATACATGTGGAGTCGCCAGCCGCTTCTTTTCACCTGACTGGGGGGTTTCGCCAGGGGGACGTAGCGTGTGGGAGCATCATGCTATTCCCCCTAGTTCCCCCCCTCCCCCTTGAACAGGTGCCCCAACCGACCAGAGGAGGCGCTACTGCAGCAACCAGGATCCATACCCACATCCGGCTTCCAACCCGCAGACATGGCCAGTTGTGTCTGTAGGGACGCCCGACCAAGCCGGAGGTAACACGGGGATTCGAACCGGCGGTCCCTGTGTTGGTAGGCAACGGAATAGGCCGCCACGCTACCCCGGACGCTCCTCTATACACAGTTTTCTTGTGCAAACCATGATGACGAGAAGCTATTACTGGAAATGTCTCACAAGATGAGCTGTGAAATATTTGAGGGCGTATTAGTATTTTAAACGAATTTTGGCTTGATATTCTACTTAACATGACCAAAAACTTACATGTCGTGAAAATATTAAACATGATGTTTTTGCATATACTATGAGCAGATAATTAGACGTGATTAAGGTGGTAATATTCTCCGGATCACCCGGCAGTACGTGCTGATGAAGTACGTGTGTGTGTTTTCGTGGCACGTGCAGCAGCTTCATGCACCAGCCCTGAGTTCTGCATCCGCCCTGCAAACTGAATCCTCTCCAGCCCCCAGCGTGACACAATCATGGATTTTCAGGCAAAATAAGAGCATGAACGGATATTCGGAAATATAAACAGTGGAAATCAAGGCCTCTCTAAATTTCAAGGACTTCTGTATCCCGATGTGCACCTCCGATCTCTGACACGGGTTTGCTTGGTTGAAATTACTGCCAAAAAAAAAACAAACATGACCCCCCCCCCCCAGATGAACCGCTTTCAATGAGAGGTTCAAAAATGAATCATGTGCTGACAGGAAGTGGAGCAGGTATGAATTTGGCAGGTTGACACAAGACGGGTCTTTAAAGCCCCTTATCATTTTGAGACGGTGCTTAGATTTTAGATATTATCAGGAATTAGGAACAAATCATTTCCCCAGCCCACAGCAGCGCAACACAAAGACAAAAACACATGTCCAAAACCTACAAAAACACATATATCAAAACTACAAAAACACAAATATCAAAACTACAAAACCACAAAAACACATATCAAAGCTACAAAAAACTACAAAAACATATCCAAAAACTACAAAAACACATACCAAAACTCCAAAAACTACTACAAAACTACAAAAAACACATATCAAAACTACCAAAAAACCTACAAAAACTACAAAACTACAAAAACACATATATCAAAACTACAAAAACATATCCAAAAACTACAAAAGCACAAAAACACATATCAAAACTACAAAAAAAAACTACAAAAACTACAAACCACCAAAAACACATATCAAAACTACAAAAAACTACAAAAACATATATCCAAATACTACAAAAACACATATCAAAACTACAAAACTACAAAAACACATATCAAAACTACCAAAAAACCTACAAAAACTACAAAAACACCTCTATCAAAACTACAAAAAAAACTACAAAAACTAAAAAACCACAAAAACACATATCAAAACTACAAAAACTACAAAAACATATATCCAAATACTACAAAAACACATATCAAAACTACAAAAACTACTACAAAACTACCAAAACACATATCAAAACTACCAAAAAACCTACAAAAACTACAAAACTACAAAAACACATATATCAAAAACTACAAAAAAAAAAATACAAAAACATATCCCAAAAACTACCTTATCCAACATATGAAAAAATAAAAATCAATCCCTGTCCAGGAGAAGGAACGCCAGCCAGGATGACTGTCGGAACGGCCGGTCTGCATGGCTAGCAGTTAGCTTAGCCCGCCCCGCATCCGCGTCCTGTCAGCCCGCCCTCGGTGTTTCCTCTTCGGGTGTAGCTCCGGGCAGGGCCGTGGTCCCTGGGCCCACCGGTCGTGGCAGACCAGGCTCTCCCAGCTGATCCAGCACCAGCTCACCCAGCCATGGAACGAAGACAAAACTTAGAGGAGGACGTGGACAAAGACACTGCATGGACGGTACCGGGTGAGGCCGCCACAAATGTTGAGTTCGCGCCGCCATGGCGCCAAATATATATGGGCTTTTGAAACGTATCAAAGCTTAACAACTGTCTTGTGTTTTACATGTTGTGTGTTCTATGGGCATAGTATTTGTTCTGTGTTTAATGGCACGTGACAGATATCACCGTATACGAGCGTGCACGTGCATGCCTGAAAACATCGGTGGTTTCTCCCACTGGGGACGCTGCCATCATCACAAACTATACACTAATTGGATTGATCCGGAGAACTACTCAGTCACTGACATCGCTACTGTCCGTGATTACCAGCAAATCAACGTCCTGTGGTGGGTTGTGTCAACGATGTGTCTTAATTAGCTTTCTAATTGCTCTTCGCCGGCCCGCCAAATCAGGAACTCGAGAGTGCGAAGCGTCATTTGTTTGAACGTGGCGCGTGCGGGTTCAGACAAGCGACCAAGTTCTAGTTTAGCTCTATTTGACTAACTTCAACCCCCCATCATGGATGTATCAGTGACTCTCTGATCATACATGTTTC